>NC_091948.1:19222794-19522794 GCF_041260155.1 Ptychodera flava | reverse complement strand
AGTTCAGATTTCCAACGTGTAGTATCGACTATTTTGTCCACCGAGATCGACAATGCAGTCGTTCATAAATATGAGCTCAACCCTTTTTGCTAACTTTCATCCATGGTTACGGAAGATGGCGTGGACCTGAAGCAAAGTGGCGTGCTGAACATTTCATATCTGACCGTTCATCATGCCGTCTACATCATTACGCGGAGCTCCCGATGGACAAAGGAAATAAAGCGAACAAGATTCAATTCAGGACATGTTCGAAGATGGACAACATAGTTTATAGCAATGAACTATTTGGACTGTTTCTATAATTTCCACCTGGGTTCATATACTTGTGCGGTTTTCTGCTCACGTCTTTACGTGTTCTTAATTTGGTATTTTTTGTCATCTATGTCTCTTGTTGACCTATACCGAAGCGGTGATTGTACGCTGTAAACATTATCATCGATTAAGAAAATATCTCAGTATCATACAACAAAATTCAACAAAGTTAAGAATATCAATGTTGTATTGTCAGTGGATGATATGGTTTACACGATACTATATGTTACAAAGAATCTCAACTGACCTAGGTATACAAACTAGTCAATTGCGACAGTTTATGGTAAAGTAGTTTGTATTGGCGTTGGAAAAAGTGAACACCTGGACTTGACGCTTAAAAAAAACACGGACTTAATGTCTCCGAAGGAAGTGGAAAACAAAGAAATGAGGAAAGTTTGTTGGATAAACAGTACGCAAAGCGTAACTTAAATGAATCAAAACCGTTTGCATTTACCAAGCATAAAAAATTGTGCGGTTTTTCACGTTTCGTTGTCCGAGAGCAAATAGTGATCGATTAAACGGCGAGCAGCTGTAATTTTTGGTGATTTTTCACCATTTTTTTAAATGTCAAATACAGTTTCTTGTTCTACTCCCCAAAGCATGTCAAGGTACACAGTATTCCGCTTGTTAAGTCGGGCCGTACATATAGACTGCATTATTATTGTTGACAAGTGAATTCTGACCCAGACCAGAATGCCGGTGTAAACAATAACAGTGTATTTTACACGTATAGACCCTGTGTTGACAAGCTAAATAATTGGTGTTTCAACGTGCTTTTTGGATTAGAACAGGACACTTTACTTGACATAAAAAGAAAGTGAAAAAAATCATCAAAAGTTACAACTACTGTCCCTTTAAATATTGAAAGTACCGATGTACCTTCGTGTTTGCTGAGAGGGAAGAAAGAATGAAGAATTTCGTGTGTTTTGTACCAATCTGATAAGATTGATTCACCGTCCTGTGGCGATTAACTAGCTATCATGCGAGCAAAACATTAATATTCAAACACCATCCTTTATCCCCAATGCTTGCACTTTCATTGTAAAATTGCTCAGTCGATATGCACGGAACACTTGACAAAATATCGCACCGACAATCTCGATGAATATGCCCATAACAGTGAAGTCGATAATATTGGAGGCAAAGCTATCGGATGCATCGACAAATTTATGCCATGTTATCGTACAATCACTGGATACGTCGTCCCTTAGTCTGTCTGGTTAGTTTCCCGCACAATATTGAAATAATGAGGAAAAAAATAAACTCATGTGATTTATTGTTTATTATGCCTACCAAACCTCAAAACCTACTTTTGACATCATGTCTCAAACAAATTAACAAATACAAATTAACAAATTAACAAATACAATGTTTAACACATTCCTGCGTCAAGTGTAATTGGCGTTTGTTTGTGTTCATAAGGTTAGGCCTATACCGTTGAACATTATGATAACGATGAGAATGTGGAGGGGAATTTCGTGACCAATATGTAAAATATTCAGTTTGTTGAAACTAAATATGGTTGCATTTAAGATAAAAGACATTTTTGTACCATCTGAAGTCTAATTTGGCATTCCAACATTGTCAAAGCGGTTCTTACTCTTCTTCCAGCGACGGAGCAGTTAAACGTATATATGTTATGTCAACATGGCTGCGCTTTGGACGTTGTGCGCGTACAGCAATATTGACGGCTGACTGCAGTAACAGGTCGTATTACACGAACGCCGATCTAGTAACAGCCGTTGGCTCAAGCTGGAGATGAGAGTTGTGGGGGTATTGTGCATACGAACATCGTTCAATGACTATACCGCTATCCCGACTACTCTTTCGAATTCTCGTGCAGTTCGCCCCTTCTTTATCACCTTTGGTTGTTGGCCATGACCAAGGTTCAATTGGTACAAAAAGTGTAATATCGTTTCTTATGCTGTTCCGCTATTGCCTTATCACATTTGTTAGAAAATTAGGGCATGTTTACGACCACCTACCCCGGCCACATATACCAACAGGAAATGAAAAATTATGTCTGGGGGAAATTGCTCCCAAATGCAGTTTAGCTATCGCGATATCTCATACTGTCATCCAAGAATTCTACTCCCTCAATTTTATTTCAATTAGGAACTTCCCCGAAGAAAACAACCCGCGGGTAAATACGTTTTTCCCTATCGTTTTCATGACAGGTGAGTTTCTATGGTAATGATAATTTATATGCTTGATTTAATGATATTCACTTCTAATGACGAGATTAATGACGCCGGCTAAAGATCTACGATTGCCCTGTCAGGCCATCTAAAACAAACGGATTAAACTATTCTTTGAGCTTGTATGTATGTATGTATGTATGTATGTATGTATGTATGTATGTATGTATGTATGTATGTATGTATGTATGTATGTATGTATGTATGTATGTATGTATGTATTATGAGTATATCTATGTTTGCATACAAGTGTTTGTTTACTGGACGTCTACATGGATGGATTTAGAGATGCTAGCATTGTTACTAGAATAAATACGTGGGCATAATATATCTTTATACCTCCTATCTTTCTTTCTACTCCCAAATGTGTTTGTCTACTCCCAAATGTGTTTGTCTACCGAGAGAGAGAGAGAGAGAGAGAGAGAGAGAGAGAGAGAGAGAGAGAGAGAGAGAGAGAGAGAGAGAGAGAGAGAGAGAGAGCAGGCAACATACAAAATACCAGATAAACGATAATCGCAGTTCGAATAAGCTCATTAGTTGCAAAAGAAAGCTCCATGGCTGCTTTAAATGTCAGACTACGTTAACTAACAAGATTAAACAGCAGTCATCTCGGTTAGAAGACCCAAGGGAGAATTGTATTGCACCAACATATTAATAGATTTAGCCGAATTTCGTCATCCTGCTTGGTAGAACTCTGTAAAGGGCTAATTGGAGATCATTAAAACCTCCCTTGTATTTCTGGCTCGGTATCGCCTCATGCCCGATAATATCACGGCATTCCGTTGCCTAGCAGTGTTCCAAAGGTCGTAGAGGGACCAATGAGGCTCTTAATGTAAAAGATATGTTGTTTTAAGAACAACATCAAACGGGGCAGGCCGCACTTGACAATTAACTCTGAAAATTCAGTATGATAAGATGCCTTGCTTTATAATGTCAATGGAAAAAAAATTCCAAATCAGATGACATGTCGACAAAGGTAACATTTTTCAATGACTTAAGCAAAATGAAAAGTAAAATCAGTTTTCTTGCTCACTGACAAAGCCTGCTGTCGCGAGTATTTTCTGTGAAGAGTGTCGGTCACGTGTAAATCAAGTCATATACTGATATTTTGAGGGTATCTGCTCATCTCAAATTAGCCACTGTCACATATATTGCAATATTTCGTCATCAAAACTATTTAGCGATACAATTATTGGGCCTTATGATTTACTAAGCAGAGTCACAAATCAAGTTATGGAGGCGTTAAGTGTTAAACAATACGGCAAACACACCCTAGCCTGATGCAAAGCTTGTGATTCAAAATCATCTAATTACAAAAAAGTTAATGAGGCAGAAATTTTTAGCGTTAATGTAACACCACATTTACCGGTATTACAGCATCGATCGTCTGTGCACAATTGTGTCTTAATTGCAACGCGCTGCTGTTATTATGTGATTTGCAGGAGAGACATTTTGTTGGTCGAAAGGCACCAACTACGGACAAGGCTGAAATCGTGCCCTCATGTAAAACAATATGACCTGGATACCTTAAATGGGAATCGACGATAAATATTGTCAATGTTTTCTTTTTCCAAATATTTGTTCGGAAATTCCCAAAGTGTTTCAGATTGCGCCTGGAGAAAAAAATTAAAATCTCTTTTGTGCTTCGTTGAACATTGCCACAAAAGTCGCGTGACTGGAGATTATAATATGCCGGATCCTAGTCCAAATTAGATTGATATTCCGCAATTAGGAGTATTAAAAGTACCCCCCCCCCCCCGTGCACGTGCGCACGTGTCATCGATGGATACAATTGTGTGCGAACAGAAAGCACCACACGTCTCGTTTGTCTTCCCCTTCGTGTATTGCACCGATTCTGTACCACAGGGGATCAATAAACGGGGTTGTACATGTGCACATCAGAGCGAAACAGGAAGCAGAACACGTGCCGTTTCATAATACCCTAAACACTCAAATCTTTTACATTATCCTTGGAAGTTATTTTTGTTGAAAAGCTGATGTTGTGTCCAAGTGAAGCAACCTTGACAATAGTTGGTCGAACTCCATTGTCATAAAAGATAAATAAATATTAACAGCCATTTATCAGAAACCATGGTATTATTGAGCACGGAATGAAAAGGTATTTTCAAGCTTCATTATTCATTTATTTATTTATTGAATTTGGTTGTTATTTTTTCATGATTCATTACAATATTTAATTTCTTTCTATATTCTCTGTGTATTCGTCTGGCTTCGTTGATTATAGCCTATCGTTGTACTTATTTCACAATCACTGATTTTATTTTATACATACATACATAGTACGTATATATATATATATATATATATATATATATAATATATATATATATATATATATATATATATATATAACCGGGAGGGCACATTGTATATATTTTGTATATATATATATATATATATATATATATATATATATATATATATATATATATATATATATATATATATATGTGTGTGTGTGTGTGTGTGTGTGTATATATATATTATATATATATATATATATATATATATATATATATATATATATATATATATATATCAAACAACAGATTTCCTCGTCGGATCAAACTATAGAGGTGCGTCTGTGTATGCGTATATATGTATATGTATGTATATGTGTATGTGTATATATGTGTATGTATGTAGGTATGTATGTATATACGTACATGTATGTATGTATGTATGTATGTATGTATGTATGTATGTATGTATGTATGTTATTGTATGCATTTTCCATCCTTTTAGTTTGCACTGAAGCAACATTTCAGGGACCATAGACATAGTGTCGTCAGCAGCTTTAAAGCAATAACAGATGACTAGAACCTGATGAGCGCTCAGTTTGAGCGACGACCCTCTAACTGGAACGGGAAGATTTTCCATTCCAAGAGCGTGGGAACTTGAGGAGCTCATCGACAGCAAAGATTCAAGTGCAACCAGGGACGTTGGATATTTTTTGTGAAGAAATTTGCACTACTGTTACCGCTGTCGTGGAATCGCCGCGTAAACTTCTCATGATGAATTGTTGCAGTGGATATATATCAAAGAACATTATAAAAACGATACCATAAAACCAGATATGAACTAAAAATGCTCACTTGTTTCATTATATATTGCAGTTTTGTGTACACTTAAACTTTTCCCACATGTTTGCAACTTCATTGAAATTGTTTATGATCAACATCGTGAACAATGTTCACCACATCATCATCAGGTATGCAAATTATAAATTAACTGACATGGAAATGCGAAATAACTTTCAATATTGTTTTACCTGGTATCACCAGTGTACATAGCATGTTTCACCAACTTTGATCAAGAAAATCCCGGTATATATCCCTAATTAGGAAAGCTCATTAATTATGCAAATTAGGAATTGGCTGAAAAAATGCTAAATAACTTTCAATAATGTAGTATCATAGTATCTTTAATGTACATAGCAAGTTTCGTCAACTTTGGTCTAGTCAATTCAGATAAATATCCCAAATTAGGAAAGTTCATTAAATATGCAAATTAGGAATTGGCTGAAGTAAAAATGTTTAATGACTTTCAATAATGTTGTATCATAGTATCTTCAATATATGTAGCTAGTTTCTTCAACTTTGGTCGAGTCAATTCAGATATATATCCCTAATTAGGAAAGTTCATTAAATATGCAAATTAGGAATTGGCTGAAGTAAAAATGCTTAATTGACTTTCAATAATGTTATATCATAGTATCTTCAATGTACATAGCAAATCTTATCAAAATCTCATTGAATCTCATTCAATATGCAAATTAGCAATTATCTTTAATGTCACCCCATAATAAATTTCACTGCTGATATATCTTGATGTGATCAACATTTGTAGCAAATCTCATCAAATCGTGTGCAGTCGTTCTCAATGTATATCCGTTTTTACTAAAAGCTCATTAATTATGCAAATGAGCAAAAAGTAAGCAAGCCACACCCATCAAAAACTAATCAGTTCTTGCCATTTGCAAACTGAATCTATGTATTAGATTTGATTCTGATCTGATGAGCCGTTTTTAAGATATTGAGCACAGAGACAGACAGACAGACAGACAGACACTCAGACACAGACAGACAGACATCGCTGCGACATTAGCTCACGTGTGTGAACACGTGAGCTAACAAAATGAGCCTGTGGTGCGTTATCAAACACCTATAACCTGGTCTTTATTTGGGCTATAGCACCCGTTTATTACCCCTAGTGGCCGTGCATTACCAGAAACACATCGCTATACCCCTCGGCCTACGGCCTCGGGGAAAAGCCATGTGTTTCAGGTAACGCACAGCCCCTCGGGGTAATAATGGGGTGCTACAGCCTTCATGACCAAGTAATAAGTGTTCGTTATTATCTCGTCACGTGACGTATTCTGGCGAATCGCGACACTGAATGAGCATGTTGCGGTTTATAACTAGATATAATATGCGGACATATACCGTTTCTGGCGTTACCCTATTGTGTCTATTACTTTTTCTAATCGCTGATTTGCATACTATGCCATCTATAGCGAAAAAGTAAGGAAACGAGTCAAGCAAGAATGGACGCGTCATTCACGCACGAAAGATACCGCATCTATAACAGAAGATTGTTGACTACTCCACACAGATTGTATCTGATCATTGCAAGAGTCTTCCGTGTTTTTTGATTTTTTGTCGCCATGGATACAATTTTTCGTAGTTCTTTAAGATAGTTGTTCAACTTTTAATTCTTGTTTGATTGTCATGGTGACATTATTGAACTGTCCCTATTTCTCCGTTTGCAATTCGTGAAAGTCGCGCCTTGTTAAAATAACGCGCAAACTTGTAGAAAGTGACGTTGACCTCTTCGCTGCGTTTATCTCGATGCGCCATGGCAACGCTGCTGTCAAGGTGTGTCAGGGTTCGCTGAGATTCGTGACAGTGAATGAATTGACACAAAAAATGTCCTATGACCTCGTCAAATCATTAACTATACAGCGAATCGTGTAGCGTTTCTCACACACTGTTGTCTATACTATCCTAGATTCAGTGCTTTTGCACTGCGAGTTCTAATACGAATCTCTGTTCGACTTCCGTCAACACAGCCGTCAAAATGATGCAGAACCCCGCTGCAGGATACACTCCGTTTCATCTGTTTCTTTCCATTTATTCATCAACCTTTTTCGTGTCGATGCCGAGGGGGAAAGAAGAAAAAAATAAATCTGAACTGCGGCATTATTCTGTACCTTGCCTGATTATTATTCATATTTTTTAACGTTGGATACATTGCAAGGTCAGGAAGTTATAGAAAAATCTAATGTCACACACCTTTAACTGAATGATATCGCTGTTAGTTAGCGAAACAGTACATGACCTTCCCGTCGACTAAATAGCCTACACAGCGGAGTGATTGACTCAAAGAGAAAATGCGTCAGTTCCATATTTCGATCCAATAATTACACAATGGATCATGGGGTGACGGACGGGGCGTGCGCATCTGTTTATTGCTGTCCTATATATAGTCGTAAGTTGCACGCGTCGAACTAGACAGATGGCCCAGCAAATCGCACCATGGCACTAAACATTTAACGCCGTTGCTAAAGCCCAGTCGATCGAACATCAGCATTTAATTATGAACTCGCCATTCGGAGACTTATTTCTATCTGTCACGAAACACCATTGCCTACCTTAAGTAATATTAAACCTATGGCCTTTAAAATAGGCAAGAATAATTTGAGTTTCTGATTTCTGTTTATCCAAAGGCACCTACCGATCAAAACACAAATTATCTATATAAGAAACACGATGATCTCCACTGAGCAAGATAAACTTCCATTGTCAATTATTTTGAATTATATTTCCATTCCTTTATGCATTATATCATTCACCAGCATATTCTGTTTTGTGACAATTTTCTAGGTCAACACGATTGCGGAGGTCACCGCTGGAGTCAAAGGTCACTCTGAGTTCAGTCTCCAGGTGCCTCTTCTATTTTCCTAGGGATCTGTTTGTTTTGTGATTGAGTGCGTCGCGCAACTCCTTATTATAACTCAAATGAATCAGCCCATTTGAAGGACTTGTTTCCATGGCAACGCAGTCTGACATTCTCGCACGCAAAGGGACGACTGGTGTTTTTTATAGAATAGCGCGTGGCAGACGCTGTAGAATATTTCATGGACGCACAATGTCCACTCACAGCGTTGGAAATTGGAGGATGATGAAGGCACGGACAGGTGGGGCGATTGCGGTCGTTCCGCTGATTTATTGTCGTGACGTCACCTACCCTAGGCTTTCATATAAATAATAATATCGAGAACGCCACGATTTATCAGCTTCCCGTTGATTTCACCCAACACCAGATGAAGCAATTGGCAGTATAATTTTTTCTTACTGTTTTCCTGCATCTCCGCCAAATAGAGTAATCAACATGCTATTATAGAGAATCAAGCCAAGCCTTCGTTTCAGCATACGATTCAGAAATTTTAAAACAAAGTTCTTAGCAACATACATGAAGGTACGTTTTGGTGTAATCTGCGATTAAGAGGGTCACCCTTTCTTCTCTTCAAATTAATTAACGACATGATTTAGTCCCCCTAAGGATTCATAGACGTAGTTTGGGAAGGAAGGCGGGGGAGAGGAAACCTACACGTGTTTGGTGTTTAATTTTATCGGCAGAAGAACCATGGCAGTCCAAGAGGTTTGTCACGATTCATGTGAATCGTAGAATTTCACCAGGATGTATGTGCACACAGACGCACACGCTAACATGTATGTAAATGTGTGTGCAGGTATATGGATTATCCTGTAAATTGGCAGGTACTTTCTCCAGAAATTAACAGTCTATGGCGATGTAGATTACCTGAGGCAGATAAGGGTTGGCTGTTGTCGTATTTTCTTTTTAAATTTTCTGCTACCCTATGATAGCAACTCGGCACTTATTTCACGTGGCAGCGCATGGTGATGTAGTATAGTGTCTTCTGCCGGAGAGCAAAATGAACATGAAAGAAATTCGACTGTCAAGTATAAACTTTAAAATGGGTTAAACACTTCGGGGCTATAAAAATATAAATGAGGTCTTCTTCTCCGTCGGAGCTTGTTTTTCACCAGATTTAATCCATCGCGCGTAATTGGTCAAGCCAGTCTTACATCACGCGTTGCCATGACGATGGATGGGGATCCTCTTATATACGTGTAGGCAGGCAGAGGGTATTACCGTCCGGGTCTCAGATATGTGTCTTGATGAAATGGTCATAGCTCCACCAATCAGAGCCATTATCACTACAACGTTTTGGTTGGTTAATACTCCCGTGACGTCTGGTTGGCTAATACTTCCGTGACGAGTTGCTCGAACATGCCGGTACAGAAGTATATGAACGAACGGCACGCACACTGCCCTTCATCGCGTTGGCATGCCCGTGCATTTTCCTTCCAGCGCCCTCTCTTGTTAATTGATCGACTGTAATACTAAGCTTTGCGAGTACACTGCAAGTGCTACGGCACTAGTTACATAAATTACTGTGGTGGAGGTCTTACCAAGGGGGAATAAAATTCAGGACCTTTTGGCAATGCAAAGTATATAGATGATATCGTCTTTGCAGATCGTCTTTGCAGAACACTTGTCTTGAATGGCTTTTTCTTGGAAAGTGCACAGTAAATGGTTAAAATAGCGTGGTCGTCATTCCGTTACGATGGTAACCACGAACGCTGATGATTTCTCAAGCGCACAACATGCCGGGAGTGCATATTTCACGAAGTAACGGAATCGCTTGCTTTGCGAAAGGAAGTTCGTGTTCAGTCAGTATTTTCCCTGGAGCGATAAGTGCACTGTAGGTCGCAGTCCAGCAACACGAACACAGCACTCAATCATAAGTTCGCAGACGATCAACTGTTTAAATTTTAATTTTTGCTCAGTCTAGTTTAGTTTATATCGTATTTTACGGTAGTGTTGACACTCTCAAAGGTTATACGTACTGTAGTAAGATATACATAGGAATATGTCAGCTTCACAAGAGAAAATCCAGATATTATCGCACTGGTATTTTGCTAAATTGTTTTCACAACTGCAGAGAAATGAGACGGTGATGCAACATTTGAAATCCCTTTTAAAATTATCTCGGACCAACAAACGACTTTTTTTCTCACTTTCGGGTTGTGTGAAAATTTTAAATTGAAAATTTTCAAGTAGCGAGATGTAAATGCGACGGCAGCGGCAGACTGTGATATGATATGGAATTACGTTAATTATAATATGCAAATTAGCAGGCATCCGGATGAGCACGGTGCGTATACATTGCGTAGACATTTAATTTGGAGCACAGAGTCAGCTAAATTGTGGAGACGATATTTTTACAATGGAAAGCTGGTGAAATATAGTGCAGTTGGATCGAAGCATGTTTGCAAATACGACAGACAGAAAACGCTGGACTTGCAAACGTATTGACCCTCACGGCCAGGCGTCCACATTTACATAAAGGTGTGTCTTCTATGATCCAAGGACTTTACATCACGCATTGACAAGGTCTGTGCATTATGAAATAACAAAGACACGCATTGGCCAATAGCGACGCGGCTTGCAAAGCGTGCTGGTACATCACGACTGAGCGTATAACATCTTTTCTTTGGCTCATTTACAGTTGCTACATACGTAGTGAAGGCTAGACGGCAACGACAATCCGCGCTGTGTTCCACGGTGAAAACGGAGTCCCCGCTGGTGCCTCATCGCCGCGGAAAATGACAACGACATTACGCCAGGATTCAGCGTACGACTCGCTGAATTGAAATCACACCTTGTTCAGTTTTTTTCTCTTCGTTTTAACTGTCAACTCACGATTTAAAAAAAATTGTCGTCTGCCTTGAACGCCTACAATCGGGGACTACATGTTGACTCAAAGACTAACGATTTGTGTCGTTTGCGCATAGCTTACAAGGACAGACCAGGAAGACGGATCCGGGCAAACGTCTGGAGACGCTCGACGTATCGACACTGGCCGTGTTGAAAACTAGTGTCCAGTTGTCAATTTTTCTCAAGAGCCACTTATCAGGGACTGTCAAAGCGGCAGCGAAGCGAAAATTGCCAAAAATGCACTGCTTGAGTACTGTGTATCTTACGGGGTGCTGTCTATTGTATTTGTGTATAGTCGCCGGAGCTGTTGTGCGGGGCGCATCGGTCTGTCCTACGCACTGTGAATGCACTGATCCAGTCATCGAATGCAGTGTAAAAGATAAATTAAGAGAAATTCCTCACATTAGCTCGAATCGAGTCACTGAACTGTAAGTACCTCTCGCTTATTATTAATGATAATAATTGTTGATCATATGCCGTTCTCTTGCTTTGCTTTGATCAGTTTGCCCGTGATTTGCCCAAGGTGTGATAGTACCTTAAGCCACAGGACTAATGTGGTCTAGTCATATTAAAATTCATACCGTCAAACGAAAGCTTGTTTTTGTTCAGAATTTCATACTCTATAGCCCGTAAGAATAAACACCCGCGAAGGACTGCTTCAAAAATCGACCCACTAACTGTCGCTGTCCACACGGCCGTCTATATAAAACGCAGTTTACAGGGATGCTCGTTGGGGTTTTTTAAATCTCGGATCTGAAAGGCCGGCAAAGGGTAGATGGCCTCGCTGAAAACCATTCTAAACACAAAAGGAACTTTCTCAAACACAATAGCCCGTTTACAATCTATCGAGTCCACCACATATTATGACGAGTCACAACGAGACATAGCATTCGGACGCGGTAATAATCTTGCCTGCCGCTTGCTGCTATTTCTGACCGCATCCTTTGCAATGATTTTTTTTTTTGGCACAGTTTTGTTTGCTTGATTTCAAAACACCACGGTCGCATACCTTCCAAATAATTATCGCTCCCAGGTGGAAGTTGACAAGGCCATTACCAAACGAAAACCTATAGGTTTTACGAAAATAACCACAGCATTTCCGGAAAATGATCCGAAGTAGGGATGAGCTTGACGAAATCGCCGGGTACGTCTAACGCTCGGAGGTTGTGCTTGGGATACAGAATGGTTGGTTTACTTTGCGGAGTTAGACACGACACCCTAATAATTTTTCCAACGCGGTCGTCGCTCATCTTCCCGACCACCACTCTTTGCATTTACGAAGTTACGATATTCATTTTCGAATTGGGGCACAAGGGTTTGTCACCGTAACTAAGCAACCACTCTTGCTCACTCCCATCGATTTAATTGAACCGAGGAGACATCCTAGATTTGAAGGCTCCTATTTAATAGGGAACCCGACCGGACTTCGGGGGTGTACAAATTTTGGCATCGCACCCTTTACCATGACATCCAACATTATGACAGGCGACGATATATACCGACAGAATTTCGGACGCTTAATACAGAGCCGCATTTTGTTCATATATCGTAATTGTATCATCATAATTAGACGAGATTCCCGCTTAATGGTAAGCCTTGCCTACAGATCGACTCCGTAATGGTGTTGCTTTCAAGGGCGTATCTCTTCTATATTAAATTTGCACCTAGCCGCACGTAACTGACTAGCAAGCATTTCCTCTGAGCTGACCAGCACTCCATCACATCGCACTCAATGACTTGGTAATATCGTAATTAGCAAGACACTTGCAGACTTGTTTCATCGCTGATCTGCTGAGTTTGTATTTATAACGACGGTGTCAATAAATCAAGTTTGTCTGACCACAAGCGGTAGGCTTGCGACCGTACATTGAAGGAGTTTTAGTGAGCACTTACAAGCAATGGCGGATCGATAGTGGGGACGGACATGACACCTTGTGAAAACTTGATGTGCACCAAATTTGCAAAATTACTGACAAGATCTCGACGATGAAATATTACACCGTTGACTTGACTCTTATTAGAGGTACAGTAGAAAAATATGAATGTCTATTGAAGCGATGGCACGCCAGTTATGTGTGTAACTCTTTTAATGGGGTATCATTCCAATGAAGTGATAAACTCCCTTTTAGAAATACTATCTCTGCAATTTGAAAGAGTATTTGATGTCAGCAGCTCGGTGAAGTATTTGATTCCCAATTCGCTCAGACTCATGGAGACAAATAGAGCGAGCCGTCGACAAATCCCGATAGGGATCACCAATTCCATCTGCAGTCGCCGATGTGAGAGGTTCAGTTTTGGCGTGCCTTTAATAAGATTGGTGTATGCTGTGGGATTTCCTATGGTGTCGCATTGTATGTTTTTGATCGTCGGCGTTATTTCTTTACTCCACGAGGATAAGACGAGATTATCGCCTTTCAAATCACCGGGTGAAAATCTTTGATATTTAGAAGAGTTAGGCGAGCGAGGACGCCTAAATACCACGCGGTGTAACAACTCAGGCCAGGAACGCAAGCCGCGTCCATCAACTGTTTTTGCCCGTGTACAATAATACATCATCATTGGTACAAGCAGTCCATGGCGTTAAATTCGCGCAGCCAAAGCCGATGTGTACAGAATATTAATAAACACATCACTGTTACCTTTAAAGTCGTGAGTTGAAAAACAGAGCTATCTTGATAAACATGTACGGCAGTACTCAACTCTGCCAATGACGTCAAGGAATGACGTCATCAGGTATCCATGTGCGCATTAGAACAGTATCGTCGACAACCGACGATTGCTAGATTACCCCTCGCTCTCCCGTTCTTTTTCTCTCCTTTTGCCCTGGCTTATTACATTACATAGCGCTGATTGTTTGCTCAGAGTCACCGTTCGTAGTTATTTTCTGTAATCCACGAACGTCAGACGCCAGCTTTACTCGCGATGACCGTACCTCTCACCGAATTCGATGAAGCAGGGCGCATCGCATCGCCATGGAATGTGAAATTATCCCTCTGGAAGGTATCGGGGTCAACGCCCTCCATGTTGTCTTGTCGACTCGTGAATGTAAAATAACCTTGAATAAGCGCTAATTTAAATACAACTTTCGCTTTGTCAATTGCCGGACTGAAATATTCAATTCCATGAGGATGCAAAGTTCACATGGTTTCTGGGATGAATATTTTCTGATCGCGAACTAGATGTAAATCGTCAGTAGTGCATTATTTTTGATTTCGACATTTGTTATTTTGTGTTTAAAATCAATTCAAAAAAGACACCTAAATTGACAAGAGAGCGTTGATTATTGCGGGTTACACGTAGATTTTCAAAATGATGCTTTTGGTTTTGCGCACTAACAGTCTGTATCACGCCGGAAAAACAAGTCTGGGCCAAATCATCACCCGAGAATAGCCGAAGGATGACTTTTCTTTCACGAGTGGAATTAATAATTGATGGTTGGTTGTGCAATCACCGGTACACTTTTGGACAGTGGATTGATTATCGCGTCGGGACACTTGCACGTTCTCTGGGTGTTGATTACGTAATCAGTATGGATAGCCCCCGATGTCCTTGCGTTAAGCGCCAACTCCAAACTGTGCAGCTATTCGTTATCAGCACGTATCTCGTCACAAAACTGCAATCACTTTATTTTTTCCGTCACATGGATGATGACCTTGTTCACAGAAAAAATCGACACGTGATCTATTTTTCAATCCGTCCGTCTGTCTGTATCCATCTGACTGTCCATACGTCAGTGTCTGCCTATTAATTTGCATAAATATACATTTTATTTTCAGAAATTGTGTTCGGTATATTTCAGCTTTCGTTATTTACCTTTATGTGTCCGCTTTACTACGTCAGCTATACCTCAAAATTTACTAAGCTCCAGTTTCTGCAGGCATGGTATTGTGCGACGGTAGAATTTGTACCGATTAAATTGTCCATTTACTATTTCATTTAATCAATTTGAATGTGAAAGGTGGACTTACACTTTTTAGAAGGATGCGTCACATTTATTTTGGAGACAGACTAAGCTGCTTATGTATATTAAAGTCATACATTTTGAAATGGAAAAGTGTTGACCTCTTTCTGTCTCGTTGACTTTGAACTCACACCCAGCTGCTGCCAAATCGTTGTATCGCAGCACGTGGTGGCTAGACATCCAGCTCTGATCGATTCAACAGTTTTCATAAAGCCAGCCCTTATTGTTTCCAAATGAATGTTGTTTCATGCCACATATCGATCAAAAAACACCCAGCCTCGCTAATTCCGACCAATTTCCAAAGTGACAGTTTAAACCTCAGACAACTTGTTCAAAGCGAGTGGGTTTTCGTCTTTTTCAAATGTGCACTGCCCATCTCATCTACCACTAAGCTTTCTTAATGAATCAGTTTATTGATTCGTCAATTTAATTGTTTGTTCATTTATTTATTTCAAACTCTAACGTAGATAGGATAGCGTTTAAGACAATACCGCCTTTCGCTCTACAAAAGAACCAGGAAAAATGGCTATATAAACAAAACTCAAAGAACATGACTGGAACTAATTTGGGATAATTGGATATTGAAGTAATGTCGGTTTAAGCTCATCTGCTTTTCTCTTTGCGATATACACTTGTTTTTACGAGCAATTTGTAATATTGCAATATTTAGCCATATGGCACCTAAAACTTCTGAGAAATTTGAAAAATATGAAGATTCAATTCTCCCAAATCCCAAAGACAAACACTTCTTTCAAAACTTAACATTAAACATTGGCAAACTACAATAAAAGCTATGATATAGCCTCGGAATGCGATTCAAAAGTTAGTTACCCATGAATTTCTAAAAAAAATGTGGTTAATTACTAAAAAGAACAGGTTTCACCATTCTCAAAGATGTATGGATAAAGAGAAAATGTTCTCTTTTTTATCCTACGCGCCACATTTAGATTGTTTGTGTATCGGTGTTTCGGACGCCCATACAGAGCACTGCCGGACCGACTGCAGGAAGACGTAGCAATCGGGCCATCCGATCAAAGTGTACTGAGACCCTGCTTTAACGAACTTAAAAATGCTGGTCTGCAGGTGCAATATTCGTTGAGGGCCAACGCATCCTCTGGCATAATCAATAGTAGCAGTATATGCATAATTTGTAATATTGGGACTTATGAAAAAAAGAACGTATAATCGGACAATAAGCTGTAGACACAACCGTTACTAAGGAAAATGAAAACCAGGACAAATAGCGTCATCAATAGTCAACAACAACAATAACACAATCTGGTTTGTCTTTCAACGTAACCAGTCCTGGCTTACAGGAATCTGAGTGTGGTGACCAAAGAACCATAACAAATTCAAAAATTCCATCTGTACAGGCTGTGAGGCTAGTCAATGAATCCATAAGACTTTTTTTATGTCATCGTCAGAAGTCTAGACTTATCCACTCGTAAGCTCTTACTTAACACCCTCTTAAAACCGTTAAATGGAAAATAGCCCAGCTCAACTCTGCTCTCTCTCTCTCTCTCTCTCTCTCTCTGTCTCTATCTCTCTCACTCTCTCTCTCTCTCTCTCTCTCTCTCTCTCTCTCTATATATATATATATATATGAACGTGTGCGTATGTGTCTGTCTGTATGTATGTATATATATATATATATATACATATATATATATATATATATATATATATATATATATATATATATATATATATATATATATATATATATATATATATATATATATATATATGAACGTGTGTGCGGCTCATGTATATTTGATCACTGGAAATTCGTTGCAATGGCTCATTTTGGTGTTTATTGTAACTCTGGGCCAGAAGCGGCGGCAAACAGCCTCCGCAAGAAACCACACAAAGCATACTGTATGTTTACAACTTGAACTCATTCTTGACGTCGATAGTGTCATCACACCTGACACCGTCTCCGTCTTCAAATCCTGACAGCATTGCACAATCGTATAGGTTTTAGAATGTCTGCATCCATTAAAATGTCGTAAGACGAGGGTAATCTCCCGGGGTAGATGCTAAGTATGTTGAGATAAAAGAAATTGTTGCGTCCAGTTGATTGTTCTTGTTGACATTATAGTCATCATCTGTCTCGTCGTGTGACTCTCGGTGCTGTCTGATGTAAGATATTGGGCTTACTGCCATGGAGATTCTGTAATCAAACCTTTTATCGAAATCGCCGTGTCTGTCTTCGATTGTTTTTCTTTCCATGTGTTGAACAAAACGCCATTGAAATGCTTCAGTCCAAAGACAGGTTTGTTTCGGTCTTCGCAAATTAGGTTTCCATTGTGTGAGAAGCGAAATAGAGTTTTTGTCTGAAACTTTGCCAGAAATAAAGAGAAACCTTGAGAATTCGTTGAGATTTTACTCCCGGTGATTAGAAAGAAAAGTCCTTTGAACTTGTGTCATTATGTTGAGATTGTGTGTATCCATTTCCGCTGTGGACAAGTCTTAACATCGGTCTCTTCTTGGCACTGAATTCCTCCATAAAACACAGACATCGCTGTGTCTTGTTCTTTCATGCGTACCATCATTTAATACAGACATGAATTCCATGTCTGACTTGTTTCGGCCATACTTCATGTGGGGAAAAATGTTTCCAAGTCGAACTGTTGTATTTCCCAAAATTTCAGTGTGTATCACCTTGAAATTTTCCCGCGTTTTGCACTTTCGGGTGTTATTTCAGTGTAGACATCTGTAGAAAGTTACATCACTCGTAGAGGGGGGGGAGATAAAAGCTTTTTGGCATCGTTGATGAGCATCAAGCAGCGCCGACGTATCTTCGGAGAACTTCTGCTTGTCGGATGCCTTTGCTAAGAGCCAGACAGTGCATGGTGGGACATGCCCCGCACAAAAGAGAAGGCCGCCCATCCTTGGGTGATGATTGCATAAACCAGTAACATGTAAGCCAAACGAGTTTATTTTGTTCAAATGTCTATCAAGTATCTAACGGAGTTATGATGACAGGAGTCGAGTCCTTTGCTTGTACTACTATACTGGCATATTTTGTCTGGTTGTTGACATTCTATCTGTCTTTCCAGACATATCGTGACAATGATAACGCTGATTATGATGTTCAAGATTAGCAGATGGCCTCTAGGTCATTTGGGGAGTGACTCCTGTCTAAAATGCACATTTCGAATGAGGAAAGTCGTACATGTGCATTTTTGTTGCAGCGTCAAATTCAAGGTGGCTTTGGCGTCGAAATTGTAAGATTTAAACTATTCCTCAAACTTTTGTCCAGGAAACTTTCGACCGTTCTTTTCCAGGATCAAGAATAAAAATCGGGCACCACTGTACAAATTTTATACTGAGGAACAAATTACCAAACGTTTAACGATATTCGAAATTCAAATTGGCTGCCAGCCCTGTGTTAACTCTACGAAGAAATATAAATTTTCGGGGTTTTTTTTCAAAAATAAGAAGGTAAAAGATGTATTCATGCCAAGTGCTTGACAATGAGCCAACAAGAGCGGTAGACCAGAAAAGTGTTGAAAAATTTGAGAGTCCGAACATTTTCCCCGAGGCGTATATTCGAAAATTCAAGTCTTCACTCAACTCTGGCTTGCCTACACGAGAGCACTGTTCAACCTATGCAAAAAAGGACAACATTTACAGATTAAGGAATAAGGTGAATCAAGTCAGTGATAATCTGCAACTTTGCAGAGTATTAAATTACATGCCGAGTACTCATCGCATTGAAAAAAATGAGTCGAAAATCGCCATACCAGTATTTTCAGTTGATTGTACACTTATTGACGCATCTTTAACGATGAAGGCAAAAATACCTCAATAACAAAGCTTCAACTTTACCCGGCTACACCTTCGCGAGAAACTTTATTTTCTTTCATAAGCGAATGTTAAAATAAAGAGCTCAACAATCACATTTTCGGGTTTGGGCATCAAAGTGAAGTACCTCAAACTAAAATTAAAAACCGCCTACTTCCCCGTCGCTAACTTAAGGAATAAAACAACTCTCCGAATTTCGAAATGCAGGAAGGTGGAAAAAATAATACAAACAGTAGACAAGAAAACGACAGTACAATTTGGAGTCCCGAAGGTACGTCCTCGACTGAGACGCAGTGTGCTTCAAGCACATGGGAAACGGAATTCTTCAAGTTAAACTTTGCCTTCCTTTGCCAGAATCTAAATCTCCACCTTGGACTTTTTGAATAAGTTGGATCTCTTTCATTTAGCTTTCAATTGCCAATTCACAGACATTGTGCCAAGCGGAATTCTTCAATTTTCGAACTTGACGTGCTGAGACATATCGGATAGTGAATTTGAACTGTTCACAATGACCTATGGTTGTTACATGTATGTCCTAATGATGACGTTCTGGCATCGAACTGCGTTGCGTACATGCTTCATTGAATATTGAATGCTCGTCGTGATCTGATGTGTTTTCAAAACATAGTAAAAAAACTTGTAAAACTTTCGCTTTTACGATGGACTTGACCATGGTAACCTTCTAGACAGGCCTCTTTTGCTTGAGTCTCTCTCGTATTGACAACAACTCACACAGTTTTTGGCCACCAGGAATTACGGACTGCAGGCAAAATATGAAGGCCAATTATCGTCTCCTTGTGTATATGTCTCTGACGTTAAGCCAATCCTTTAGAACATCGGAAAGTGATGAAGACCAACCAACCCTACACACGCATCAACGCCTCCAAACAGCCACTTCTCTGAGCCAAGAGATCGAGCTTGCTTCGTAATATTTTTGCTTTTAATTGAAACTCTTAAAACAATACAGAAAGTTCCTGACCTTTTACCCCCCCCCCCCCTTCGAAAAAAAAGAGTGGGATCTTTTGTATCCGAGGAAACAATGCGTGAAACGTATCGAGCATTACGATGGCGACTATCTAGCACGCATTGTGGTATCGACATCTTTTCCAATTTTCCCTTTTTGAGATGAGGGTTTGAAATCAAAAGCAATTTTGGTAAAAATGCTTAAGTGTGGCCATTGAACATTTATCAAGCATTTGCAACGAACATATAACTTAGGTTTTTAACAACTCAATTTTTGGCTTGGAAGTCATATATGGACGCTGCGAGCGAGTACACAAAAACTGCAAACAATCGACCGAATCCGTCGCCCCGGATTGAAGAGGTGACATGTTCAAAGACAATACGGCTTAATAAATGGAATGAAAGACACCTCTCTGGATCGTATTATTTTGGTGAGCAAACTGCAGAAAGATTTCGCTAACGGAGCTTTAAGAATCATCGGAGCGAGCAAAGTCTCTTCACACAATAACCGCAATAATGAGTTATTTCATATAATACACAGGGGAGCGGCAACTTTCTTCTGTCGTTGGATATTCAATGAAATGTGTATGTAATTCATCTCAGAAGCGTTAACAGAAGTGTCATCATGTCATTATCCTTGTGATCATTGACTCTAAAAGCCCGATGCGTGGGCGCTCTTCGATACCGTGCTTGATTGAAGGAAAGCGTTGACAAGAGTCTGAATATGCGGTCGCCGATTGGGTTTTGGTAAACGTGCGAAGAGAAGCTCTTTCTCGCTTTCTCAGTGTCATCAGTCCATGCTTCATCAGCTCGTCAAGAGAGACAGATTTTCCAAAGGCTGGTCTCGCTGTTTGAGTTATATTTGCAGAGAGAAAATGATCGTGTGGGTAATGAAAGCATCGGTAGAGAATAAAACCTACTTACAGTCGTCGGTCTGATGGGCAAGTTATGGAATTAAAGATACAGTACTTGGATTGAAAGGAGCGTATGGTGCAAAGATCTCCGAGATTTTGTAGATGTACATCGCAATATCAGATGTCATGGGGGAAGAATTACATTGCCAACTTCAAAGTTTTTTTTTGCCTCATTCCCTTGGTAATACTTAGCGAACAATAAGATGTTAATTGCATAGAAAAGTCGCCGTCGAAGTCTTTTTTACGTTCGTCGGATGATGCAATTTTAATAAAGAAATCCTGCTGCGTGCAAGTCAACAACGCGGCCTTCAAACCGATTTCAGATCAGTGCATTTTGCTGTGTATCAGAGGAAACGACTGATCTCCAGTGCTCGGCACATCAGCACGTCCTTCACTGAAGCATGGGGCTGATAACGAATGCCGACAACTTGGTTCAGCTCATCAGTCCCTGGGTAACAGGACGATTAGCCCTAGGGCGCTAGAATCCTGCATGTAACGCAATAAAGTGACCTCCCCCCCTTCCTTTTAACATTATACAGCATAGTATACACTGAACACTCCCCGGGCCATGCGCCTGTTGGTTAAACCCTGGACATTCGTGAAATCCACTGGCTGAGGCTGGGGAAAGAGGGAATCGGGAGGGTAAATTTCTGGGGGAGGTTAACTATCCAAGAGCTGTCTATGCCATTAGTGCGATATATGAGGTCAAGCATTTTTTGCAAAATGGCACATCGTGCATAGGATATTTAGATGTTACGGGTGTTTAATATGCAAATGTTCTCCGGTCATCGGTAGCACAAATATCTGAGGTTTATGTCAAACAGTGAGAAAAATAGTTAGAGCGAGTGGTTATGGTTCGCAGCCGAGGTGCTTGCTAGGCACTCCGGACAATAACCGAGGTTGACCGTGCTGTGCGACCATCACGCTTAGATGAAATCAGGTATGCAACCATCAGTATCGCTTGCATTTACCACAGACCCTGGTGTCATTTGCCGTGTGAACCTTCCCAGGATGCCCTTGTTTTACATTTAATCTTGATGAGCACATTCGTCCCGGCGTTGTTCTTCCGAAACAGGGCTTTGACCTTCATCAAACACACGCTGAAGCGTCGATAAAAGCAGACGTTGCCATACTTATCTTCACACGCCCTCTTATTCTGAGATGACTACAAAAAGCTCTAATCTCTTTGTAAAGAATCTTTCCATTTGTTTTAATGTGGTTTTATTGTACAGACAGGGGTTTGAGGCCCCGTCATCCACCGACCCATTACATTGAACAAACTGCCGTCAAATATCATCTCCCGCTGATACTATCAAAGCACAGTTGCGAGTGGAGTGATACGTACCGGCCGCCGCGTACTATGCATAGAATATTCTATGCATAGTACGCGGCGGCCGGCACGTATCACTCCACTCGCAACTGTGTATCAAAGGACGTTACATTGGTTGATGCCATTAGGAAATCTCTCCCCAATCTTGTTTTAAATATGTACGTGGATGTCATAGCTAACGCATTCATGCAAGGACTAAGATATAACGCACGAGCTGTCTCGGTCATTCTGCCGACCTGGAGTCTTGTACCACGTGATTTCATGCTCGGCTCTCACCACTTTATGGTGCCTCCAAAACAGCGAGATCGTATCACTATGATCTCGATCACCTTCTATCATACAGAGTGTGAAATTACACTTTGCATACGAATCAAGGTCATTGGCAACGATAAATGCGTGTAAGTGATGAGGTTTATTGCTAAACTGAGCAAGTGTTATCGATATCAAATACGGTCAACAACTGTGTCTGAATTCTGATGTAGCGATTTGTAACCATGTTCCATACAATTCTTGTATCGTTTATTTCGCTATTGGAATAGGTCTAGAGCTTTGTAATTTTATGTATATCAAACTCGTTTCATGCATATTAGCGCGAGAGTTTGTCTGCAAATGTCTGAAGCCAGCGGAATCATGTAAGATCAATCTGATTAAAATCAGATGTAGAGTACGGCGACGTCTCTGTACTTGCGCGGTTTTCTCTTGCTGTAGTGAGAGGCGACAGCAAGAGAAAACCGCGCAAGTACAGAGACGTCGCCGTACTCTACATCTGATTTTAATCAGATTGCATGTAAGATTATCTCGCGTGGAAAATGGCATTCTGGGAACGTGCGTTCAGTTGCGCGCGTTTCCGTTTCACTGAGACACCTTGCCGGCAGTAATCTCTGTGTCCGTTACACATTCTGCTCCGACGCATTTGCCCTTTTAGCCTTGGACCCAAATTAATCCACTGTTCCTGGTTGGTACTTGATAAATGTAGGCCTTACATTATGAGGGTTGACACCCTGAAAAGGGATGATCAGTGGAAAAAGAAATTGTGATCACCAGATGGACACAGCGCTTTGATGTGTCCCATAAGTTTGCTCAACGAAACTAACCGATAGATTGTGTCATCTATCAAAGTGAATAGGCCACAAATTTCCGTTGAAGTGCCCAAAACACCGACAATCAAACGAAGACAACTAGCCAGACATTTTGTAATTTCAGTTATCAGTCGAACCACTGGTTGTCCCTGACACATTCATTTGTTGACCGACTTTTTTTCACTCCCACGTACGGAACATCCGAACGTTCGAACGTGCACATGGCGTGATATCAGCCATCGTTCTTGAAGTCGGTCACGTGAACATTGACGATCTATAAGACCTTTACGACGCCATTATGCGGTTCAATTTCTCAGCCCCGTTATCAGAGAGCATTCGCGACGTAGCCGTTCTTTCGCTTTTCGATATGATTATCTCTATCGCATCGGTGCGGATGCGGATCACGGCCATCTCGAGTAATAGTTTGATTTCCCCCTATTTTTTAATGCGGATATTGAATACTTGACAGTGACTGACGTAAACCAGTGCCAAGACATTCTGATCCGTTCTCCATAGCCGTTTCCCAACAAGTAAAATTTCGACTAATCTGGCCGATCGACAATCCCGTGGGTGTTTGATCACTTCACTTCATCTTAACGAGGAACGTGGTGGCGTGATAAATAATTCTGATCACCAAATATGATGGAAAGGGGGCATTTAAAACCTTATCTGTAACCAAAGGATCAGACCTACACAATGCGAGAAAGTTCTCGAATTCCAAATGTGTAAGTTGTCATTAAATGCGGAACCTTTCTCAAACGAATACGCATATACAAACATACGGTATATGATTAGATAGACAGTAATGGAGCGACTATCGCGAGTCACTGAATTTACTGCGAGAGTAATGTTACCTTGTTCGCCAGACATCCGGGGGAAAACGTGGCTAGGTTGTAAAACACACCTGAGTTTTATGAATATTGGCTGACGTGGACATGTGATTTCAGCTGTCTCAAGTGTTTTCTTTTCAAAGAAATGATATAGTTTCAGTGTTATAGAGGCATCAATTTTTCCAGTCAATTTTGCAAGCTAGAGAAAGAAAACCCCCATCTATTTGAGCACTCCATGCGCCATATACATTGTTACAAAATTGTCTTCAGGGAGTATCATATTGTACCCGAACAAATCCATATTAGGCTGTGTCCGTTACCTTAATCCACTCATTAATTAACCACTTCCTGCTCTCAGTGCAGACGTATGGCCCTGACTTACGCCATTATACAATAAATTCTAATTAATGAATGTCTTAATGTCAAACAATTTTTTTTCGTCGGATTGATCGTTAAAACTGGTTCCGTCTTGACATTGTACAAACGACCTTCGCATAGGATTCAGATCATGTGTGTACCACGTGGCACGCGGCTGGAAATTCGTTTTCCCCTGACCGGAAATGGTAGTTCATACGACGAAATACCAGCTTTCGGCTTTCTTCCGTCACGTGTCTTCACTCGTTCATGGATTTCGACAAAATAAAAAACTCCTAAATTTGCTAAAGAAGCAACAGCTGCTACTGTTGATAATATTGTCAACATTTTTGTCCCCTGAAGCAAGTACGAGTTTCATCTTCTTCTCCCGACAGAATTCTGAAATAAAAGGTAGTAGGCCTAACTTTGCCAAGACAAATTATGTACGATGTGATATCATTGTTAGTGAATTAATTCTAGTGCGGACTCTGAATATGTTGTCAAAAATGAACTTTACACACATATGGTTTGTTGGCAAATTTAATATTATGCATTTCGATGTTACATTGCATGGAAGAATACTTTCATTTCACAAACAGAACGCGAAAATGAACAAGTAATGGATCTTTGAAACTGCTTCTCAAATATAGCAAAAACGTGTTTCCTTCGTTGCCAAGCAACAAACGTGATATTCCATGGTTATCGATCTCCCTAGCCATTTGAACTTCCTGATCGGAGCAAGATACGACATCAATGTACACCAGTAGATGAATGCAAACGATATCCGGTTTGTCATTTTGCCACAAGATACTGACCAGAAATGAGCCGTTGGTGAAATCGCTCGAAGGCAAGATGGGCGACACACCAAGTAATTTTATGGAATTACTGCAGATAACCATAGACTTCCTTATGTTTATTGTTCGACAAAAAAAGTATGAATATGAAGTATTTATTGCAGATTACTGCTTTGTGGAGACTGTAGATTCCGTAATGGAGTTGACTGACTTTCATCATTTAAAAGGCATCAGCCTGTTTGAAGTATTACAAAGTCGATTTCATCATACCTTCAATCCCTTATCCTTTACGTCACAAACGAAAGTTTGTCGGCTTCATTCATTCATTCATTCATTCATTCTTTCATTCATTCATTCATTCAGCCAAACATAGTCGACGTTTGAGTTGCAACTTAATGCCGAATAAACAGTTTAAGGAAATGCGCGCTCGAAAAAAATGAAAGTGTACTCGGGGAACTTTGGCCCACTCGCTTTCTTAATTGTGTTAATATTTCAAAATCAAGAATGTAAATCTATAGGTTCCAAAATTGTGCATTGTAGAGACAAATAATACCCGAAACCTTACCGAAATTGGAAGTTCATAATGGCCACCATTCCCATTGTCAATTCGACGGAGAGGATGGTGGGAGTTAAATTTTCAATTTCAATAGCAGCAAGGCGATTGAAACTCAATTTCGTTTACATTAAAGACTTAAAAATGTTAAATGAGTCTACACCAGCAACATACCACAGGATGATTGTTTTATTTTGAGTGTCTAAAAAAACTGTAAGTTCTCTTCAAGTTTGCAAAGTATATCTTGGCCATATCTTTGCTAGTGAGTGGATGAAATTTCTTTATGTAATGGTGTACAATGGTGAGTCAAAAATACACTCTTCAAGGTCATACCAGTGTGATTTGTCGCTGTGAGTACAATTGAAATGTGACGTAGGTTGTACTAAGCTGTTTTCCCCGTTTTTTAAAATGTAACAGGCAGACATGTTAATTAGTGGGGCAAACTGACATGCCTAAGATATCTGAGAGGTTGTGAATGTAGTACGATGAACGATTTGTTTTCAGTGTACACCTAGAGCAATTGCCGCCAATTAGACGATGACTAGCCTTAGGGGACAGACGTTGAGTACAGAGCCCTACCGTTTGAATCATATTTCAGTGAAAAATCACACTTCTTCACCTCTGACGTTATAAAGGTGTATTTCTGATCGCTGGCTTTGTTTGTCTTAGTCACGGACACGTACAAACAGCGAGGATGTGAAACCCGACACCAAGATGGTCCATTTGGTGATACAGCAAAAAACAGGGTGGTTGGACAGTCTCATATACATTACGTTTACTTTTTTGTATGTGTCACACAAGTTTTGTAGATAACATTGTAGATAAAAAGAACCGACTCATTTGTGTGTCTTGATAGACCACACAAGGGAATTGCTAAATTACTAAGCTACTGCAGTGAACTGCAATAAAACTGCTCACACTAATTAGTTTCAACTGTACCTAGCTTGCAAAGTCGACAACGTACCGGTATGTCCCATGCAGACAGTTTGTCTGGAGAAGTTGAAATAAACAAGATTTGTACATGGACCAGTGCACGGTAAAATGTTACATTGTATCTTAATCTTGAACACAGGGTGCCAATCGTAAACTTCTATATACAACCCAAGACAGAGCTAGTTTTGCCTTTGGATGAGCAGATTTTTTTTTGTCTGTGTCAAGTAACCTTGGTCAACACTAAAGTAGCCACGGGTGAAACAGAAACTGCCCAGTTATAACACACTACACGCCAATCTGCCAGCTGACTACAGCTCAAAGTATTTAGTGTAAGCAGTTTTATTGCAGTTCACTGCAGTAGCTTTAGTAATTTAGCAATTCCCTTGTGTGTTCTATCCAGACATTCAAATGAGTCGGTTTTTCTTATCTACAATGTTATCTACAAAACCTGTGTGCCACGTACAAAAAAGTAAACGTAATGTATATGAGACTGTTCAACCATCCTGTTTTTTGCTGTAATTAGGGTTAATGTAGCATTAGCGACGTACATCAGAAACGACGAGTGATTACCACTAATATGCCCCGTGCACAAAATCGCCCGATGAACATACCAACAATTCACGCCCGCCGTACTACTGTCTACGGCTCTGATTTGTTTTCATCAACCTATACAGACGTCATGGCCTGCTGACTGGCTGTATATTGTGACTGTATCTCAATCTGGAACTTTTTATCTAGTCATAACTGAAAATTCTCTAATATGGTTTGATGTGTGAGAGCTTTTTAGTACCATAGGCTAATTCATGCCCCAATTGTGTCGTGAAATTCATGTCCAATTTTATTGCAATATTCAAGACAAGTCCTCAAGGAGTGATAAACGGTCAGTGAAAGTCTCTATCTCTTCGGCACATGGTTTTGTCGTATTTTTCAGTGTATTTGACCCGCCTCCATCACGTCACTATGACAATGATACAGTTTATCGCCTGTCTGCATGTCAATCAATCAATCAATCAATCGATCGATCATTAAATCAAATAATCAAGGGATATGTCATTTCTGACACACCTCTTGACGTTAGAGATACGGAACAGGGAGCACGAATTTTGTGAAATATTTCTGACATGGCTGCAGTGACGTCAGACTCAGAACATTACAAAACGAGCATGTCGACGCACAGCACAACTTACTCTATGGCAGATTAGAAGCAACCATAGTTATTTATGCTCTAGTTTATGCCACCAAGGTCATTTCAGTGAGGCATCATCTTCTCGAGAAAAGACGGCAAACGCTAACTTGGAAGTAGATATTATCATATTTGTCGTTTGTTGAAATGAGTGAAAACTTTGGGTAAATCGAATCAAACAGAAAAATAAAGCCCATCAAAAATCTACAGGTGAAATTGATTTGCTCGAATTTCTTACGTCATTGGTGCTTACACATAGTTATTGATATTCAGTAATATCAACACTGGTGGAACGCGCCTCGGGGACAAAAAATCGGGTTGTCGAGTTTTGGGGGTTTTTTTATCTTTTATTAAAATATATGCTTCAAAAAACAAAACGTTTGCATTAACATCAAGTTCGTATTCAAATAGCAAGTTAATTACATTTATAATAAGACTGTATGGATTTCATTGGATATTTGTACATTTCAGAGTAAAGACTGTATTTAGTTCTACAAGTGAGCTCATATTTCAGTAGACCACCAATTGCAATATTTTTCTCCATTTGCCAATACTTGTGAATAGTCCATTTTCCGATCAGTATCAGAAAATTAACGAAGTTTTCATCATCTTGAGAAAAATTGTTCATACAACAATAAAGTACAATGTGTTTTTCTTTTATGTACATTGGCGTTTTCAAAAGTTTACTGAGAATACATTCTATATTATTCCAGACAACTTTAGCAATTTGACATCGTAAAAATCTGTGTTCGAGGGTATCTACCTCCTTACACACTTTACAATCGGGTTGTCGAGTTTTATCAATTCTCTTCTGATCTACCACTTGTGGGGGTTCATTTGAAAGCTCCTGGTGGAGGAAATTTTTTACAATATTAGTTTTTCAAAAATCGAAAATTTCATTTTTCCCAATAACACAGGGATGGCGGCCATTTTGAATTTTAAATACCGCGAAATCTTTGATAATTTGTCTCGCTAGTACCAAAATTTTTCACGATGACCCCTGATTTTTATTCGTGGTTTGGTAAGAGAATGGTCGAAAGTTTGATTGAGGAAGGTTTGAGCAAAAGTTTAAGTCTCTCACTTTCGAGGCGCATATTACCGTAATGGCGGGTACACGTCTACAATAAATCAGCGACGAAGGATGAAGAAAACTTCCCAATTGTAAGTCATATTTTGCATAAAGTCATACCAAGGTAATAAAAACAGCATTGCCATCACAATTTTACCGGGGGAGTCATTGCCAGCCTTGAAAAAGCGTACCCCATTCTTCGTTGCGCGTTTGGGCCGTTCTTGCCAACTGCTGTTCAACGTGAGACGCGCCCTCAATGAAGCCGCGTAGGTCAGTGAAAATCGTCAGTTCTGAAAAGGACACCTCCGACTTAACAGTATGTGTTCCTTGATGAGTGATGATAAAATGACATGATAAAATAATCCCCTCTTCCAAATTATATCGTCAGTTTATAACATTCCCATTGCATTATTAAATCTTTGAATCAAATCCCAGAATAATGCATTTGCCTTTCTCCTTTGTCACGATTCTAGGGAGTCCTTACAGATAATCGTCAATCCGGGGAGTTTATCACCATAACATATGTAAACCCGGGGAGTCCATCTCTATACAAGGAGTTGTGAATCCCAGTTGCCAAACTAAGGGGTCAGTCTAGGGAGTGAAACAGTATAGAAACAAATTAAGAGCGCGCGATGGCAGATTTAAACAGAAGTCCCTCTAATGGTTTGCATTTGACATAACATCACGACTACCACTGTTCAAGATCGTATTTGTTGTGGGCCTTTGAGTTAGACCACAACATAACGATTTTAGCATCTCTCTTTGATGAACAATTGCTACCATCAAACCAAACATGTGGGAATCCAAAACCATTCGAGTGACAGATGAAGGGACCCCCAGTTTGGTCCCAAAACACTATTAGGACGAATCACAAACATAGAACCGTATTCCACCCGGGTGACATGACCAGGGTCGATGCACCCAGTGTCTCGCCGTGTTTCCCGTTATCATCATGATGAATCCACATTGATCTACTCACTATACCGTATCAGTAACAAACCAATGTGTGATGCCTTGATTTCCTTTATATTCTAGAACTTGAAGAGTCAATAGTTTTTGATCATTTTTCCCCTATTTTTGTTTTCAATGTCTACAGTGCAGTTGTTTCTTCTATACAAAAAAGCATGTTGAGGTACACAGTCTTCAGCATGTCAACTCGAACTGTACATGCGTAGACTGCATTGTTATTGTTGACAAGTGAATTCTGGTCTGGGCTGGAATTCAAAAGCGCATGTTACACGTATACGTATTGATGCTGTGTTGACAAGCTAAAGAACTTTGGATTGACATACAGACCAAAAATAGTGAAAAACATTATCAAAAGATATAGGCGCTGGCCCTTTACGAAAACTAAAACTTCTGTCGTGATGGAAGATCCAGCTTTTTCATGTTGAAACCGTTTTTTTTCGTCACATCTTCTGTATGTTCAATATAGTGATTGGAATATCAGTCGTCCAATCGGATCCCTTGATTGCAGCATATGTCAGAAACTCTCGGTCGTTGCAATGGTTTGCTTATCAGCAAGATCCAGGCTTTTGAGCAAACGGAGTTGAGACGACCTCGTCATACGATCCGGGTGTCAATCATCAAAAGCGATAAAAGCATTTAAATAAAGACGGTTGGGAGGATGATGTGAATGTACCCGTCTTGCGTAAGACCGTTTTATGTCTTTCTTCGATGTTTGATCTTTCATTCTTGAACCAATTACGAGAGCCTGATATACTAAGGTGTCACTTTTTACCAAATGTATACCATTTCCTCTTAAATATACCAAAGAATTACCCTTTCCTATCGTCTTCCAACGAATCCGGTGGATGCTTTTTCGTCGTTTTGTAAAGAAAGTCATAACGTAGAACTTTTCTTGTGCGGAAAGGAAAAGGTGCAAGATGGTTCATTTTGCGAGATATTGTGTAATGGTTTTGTTAACCAAGTACTCTACCGTGTAAAAGTGTAATACCAATGGTTGCTTCAAGTTAACAATTTCGGTCGCATTACAATGGGAAAGTTTTTGGCGTATAGCTTTTCCATGGCAATTTGTATTTATTGGGGTTTTTTTTGAACTCTTAAACGTGCGTCAGGATTAAATAGTTCAATCGTGTCTGGTGACAAATATTTGTTTTAGGCACTGTTGTAGTTTAGTCGTCGGGAAAGAGGACACTATGCAGACATGGAAACAGGGCACGGTGTCAGGAGCTGAGAAGGAACAAAAGGCGTGTAGGATACATGCCAATATAAAGCCCCGAAGTCTATCGAGCGACCTTTGACCACCAGAAAACAAACACAATCGGTGTTATTTATCAGAACCAATGGGTTAGGTGTGTTTTTGTGTCTGTGGTGGGTCCCGGAGTGCAACCTCATCAATGCCGTTAAATTCGTTGCTGTGTTGAGTCCACGCTAATGATTTAAGTCTGTCTTCAGAGTGCCAACTGTAAATTCATATGAAAACACAAAACCAAAACACTAAATTCAAACCCATTTTTGGAATTTCACAACTTTGCTTACTATGTGTTTATTCTATAGGCCATGCAATTAATTACACACTCAATAAGGTTGGAATGCTCGAGTTAAACATCGAGGGCAAACAAAATGCCGTTGATTGTTTAACCGTGTTTCATCGCCGTAGACTTAGTTTTTGAAATTCCAGTTCCAACTGATCGATTACTACATAAAAGCGAATTTTAAAAAAATGTGTGTGCGTGTTTTAATTTCTAGGACAAATTACTATGTATGTTGTAATGGTTCTCCCCATAAAAGGCAACCTAATAAATTTCTTTTCTCTTTTAAAAACTCAGTGATTGATCCACCATTGCCATAGCAAAATGGTTAATATTATGAACATAATGAGCTACCGCTGGTACTGAGATCGTTAACTCCTACGGGTTCAGGTATAGAGCGTGGTGAAGTATATCTGTATACATTTGCTTGCAGTCCATCAAACTTTCCTTCTTAATACGCTTGATGTAAAACAACCGTTATTTATCCGTGTTCATCAAAGTAACCTCACTTATGGGGCTTCTCGTCGTCATGACTACGATAATGCCGTGATACGTGATTTCAAAGAGCTGTTTTCATTGGACATTACCAGGTAGTGATGTGGCTTGGCAACATCAATCACTTTCGACTCAACGCGGAGTAATCTTCTCTAAACGTAGAGCCCTTTAATGTCTTATTTCAAATGGGTTAGCCTACACTTTTTTTCGGGCGAGTAGCGTCTTTCTCAATTCTGTTTTACAATGAAATAAATCACTTCCTGGAAGACAAAAATGGAAGTAATTTTTGATGAGATTATGCCAGTAATGTGACATATTGTCAAATCGCGTATTACTCGGCAGACTCGTCCGTTTCATGTTGTTAGACGTCATGTCTTCTTTTACAAGCGGTAGCACTCCCGGGGAGACGCCATACTATTCTCCACATAAACAAAGGAGATTCCTTTTCAATGGAGAAACATTTAGACTTTGGAGATCGACGTATTGCAGAGATATAATATAGACAGTCTGAGATATAATATAGACAGTCTCAAATTTGAAGCTTGAAATCTGCATACCCTTTTGCCCCACAGGGTACCATTCCTCGGCTATGTGCATCACTTCTACCCGATTGCGCATTTTTCTCAAACAAATTTAACAATCAGTCGTTTTCCTTCCGCAACAATATAAATCGTACCGTGAGGTTTGACTGCTCGACAGTTGGTTCCGTTAGGCCGAGCAAATAGAATGTTACCAGGGACTATAACAGCAACTTTTGACAACATTTTCAATACGTTGTGCTGTAAAACAAAATGCATGTATGTACTTATTCGTCTTCCAAAAGATTGTCGTAATACAAAAGAGTATTAACCTTGCTGACACAACATGCGTAACATGCAACGTTATTGTTTAACAACTGAATTCCAGTCTGAACCAGATTTTAGCGATAACATTGAACTACACACACACATACTGCTTGGCCTGACAAGTTGAATATTCAACACTTCGGCTTGAATTTGGGATTAGAGCCAGAGAAAAGTGTTTTGCAAGTAGAATAAAAATGCTAGAAAATACACAAAGGTTACAGATACACGTAATAACTCTTTAAGGTAGTTCGCGCCTGGAGAATAAAAGACCTAGACTTTTGCTCAAAGTTGCCTCAAGGAATATTGCAACCATTCTCTTTCAAAATCAAAAATAAAAATCGGGGATCATCTTGCAAAATTTGGTACTAGAGAAACAAATAAATCAAGACGGACACGACGTAAAGAAGTCAGTCCCGTTGTTTTTAGTGTTAACTTGTTGACAAAAGTGTAGTCTCAGTCTAATTTATTGTTTTGTACAGTATCTAAGTTAGTCTGGTGTTTTTCTAGAGTGTATTGTTGACTTATAAGTATACACGGATTGAACATTATTTTGGGTTTTTTTACAACGCTGTGGACAGCAATGTAAATTTTTCGTACAAGTTATTTTTTTAAAGTCTTGTATATAAACGTAATTTGACCTTGTGGTCACAATGTGTTTTGCAATATACCTTTATTATAAGATTGACCGATATTCAAAGTTCAAAATGGCCGCCATCCCTGTGTTAACTTTATGGAGAAAAATCAATTTTTCAATTTTTCAAATTACTAAGACTGTGAACATATTCCTCACTGCAAGAGCTTTAAAATGAGCCCCCACAAGTAGTAGACCAGAAAGGTCTCGGAAAAATTTGAGCGCACAATGTAGATATACTTGAGTCGTGAAATGGTGCTTACCGAAATGTCACGCACAGAGGAGAAAACTCTGTTTAATAAGTTAACAACTGCAAGGAAAGCTATTATCAACTGTTTTGCAGAGCTCCGTGCTCACTAATCTTATGGCGTTTAACATCGTCTTCTCGCTGTATTTTGAACGGACATGCAAAACATTAGTTTACCTCAGTAAATAGGTAACTCTGAAACATAACTAGGAAAATATCATTAACGAAAACAAAAACTTATTAATATTAATGAAAACGACAACTTACGTCTTTCGTGCAGTAAGTTCCCTTTTCATAGTCTCCCGTTCGTGAAGTTCTATGAATGATGAAATTTCAAATTGATTTTAGTCCTTAACAGTATGTTGAGTATTTCCTAACGTTTCGAATATTATTCATGAAAACCGGTATATTTGATCCTTCAAAAATTTCGCTGTTGATTTCGATATCAACTGTATCGTTAATTTTTAAATGCTGACATGACAGTGTGACAGCGTTTATTTAAGTTAACAACGTGGCCTTCCTCTCTTCCTGAAGAGTTTATTTTTAATCTCTGAACCGTAAACACGATATTCCAACGGTCTCTGAAAAATCACAGTACATGGATGAGCCATTGGACCAATCAACGGAATGCAAATACCGGAGTTCAATGATTGTGCAATTCATTGTTGCTTATAGTAGTTCTTTGAACCCCAGGTCCAACGGCAACGGACTAATGTCGTGACTGTACGTTTACCGTATGCCGTTCTTTAGGCCTATGGGCGGAGATGATCCCCAAACCGTTCAGTAACATTGTCTTACACATGGGTGTAATGTTTACCTTGGTAAATATCTCTAGGCGATTTTTTTTTCAGTTTTTTTTTCATTGAATCATTTTGAAGCCAAATTTAAAAGAATTGAGTAAAAATTGACACTTTTGACTCTGCATCAAACCACTCGTTGGATCACCTTGAATTTTAGTATGTGTGTTTCTTGTGTTGAAGTTTGATTTTCAGTGTGACAGGCGATAGATACATGACTTTATTAAGATGAAGGCCAATTTTGATAGTCTGCCAATGAGACAGTACAATTTGTTTTGTGTTATTAGTACATAATTTATTGTGTGCGTTTCTAATTTTAGGTAAGGCTAGCCAAGAACTGGCCATGAATTACTTTCGGACCAAATTTTGTTACCAAATTTAGGGTGACCTTTGACCTTTTCTACATGTAACAGCTTGGTTCATAGTCGTCCGAACCATATGACTGTTTTACGGGTATCTATTAAGGTAGAACGCACCTCGGGGACAGACATTCGGACTCTCAAACTTTTACAATTCTCTTCTGATGTACCACATGTGGGGGTTCATTTTAAAGCTCTAGGTGAAAGAAAACTTTTCACCGGCTTAGTTTTTCAAAATTCGAAAATTTTTATTTTTCTCCATAGAGTTAACACAGGGATGGCGGCCATTTTGAATTTCTAATATCGGTAAATCTTGGGTAATTTGTTTCTCTAGTATCAAAATTTGCACGGTGACCCCCTATTTTTATTCTTGATTTTGAAAGAGAATGATTGAAAGATTCCTTGAGGAAAGTTAGAGCAAAAGTTTAAGTCTTTCACTTTCGAGGTGCATACTACCTTAATGGATATTTGTCTTAGATTGTGACATAGAATGTCCAATGGACGATGCTCCTTTACCCCTTGCTTTTAATAAAGCTTTGCTTCTATTTCAATTACAAAATCAAACTGTTTAGTCAGGTCAAATAACGTAGACATGTCTAAAGTCGTCTCTTCGTTTATTTGTTTCAGGATTATAAGAAATCAAAGTCAACTGCAAGAAATCAGCGAGACGTCTCTAAAGTATCTGACGCAACTAGAAATACTGTAAGTCATATAATATTCTTGTCCTGGACAGACAACATCAAAATATTTCGATCAAATCTGGCAAACACAGTAACTTGAGAACATCTTCCCTCAGACTAGCAGTGCTGATAACGTCTGCATATGATTCTACTTTCCAAAATGAATGTTCATAATTCGTGGTTTGTTACCATGCATAAATTTAATATATATAAATCATTCTTTAACGATATGTATGCAACAAATGAATTTCTAGACATTTTGCGTGGCGATTTGCGTGGCGAGACGTATCAATGTACGTACAACGTACGTACATGCATTGAAATATGCATGTTGATTTGTCAGACTGGCCAAAAACTAGGTTATCTCCAGATAATTCCACGTTCGAATGGCTGCAGTTAGTTTTGATTTACGGAGCACTCACTTCTGTGAATTCTTCTTCGTCCGCCCACGGTGTGGCTGTGATGAATTCATCCCACGCCGCCGTACCTCCTGCTCTTCTTCGCTTAATTTGTAATTTCCCCTTTCCGTTCCAGGAGAATCGTTGATTGTGGCGTTCAGAACGTTTCCGATGACGCGTTCCACATGAATCGAAAATTGCAGACCATGTGAGTACCTGTGGCTTTGTATTTATTGCCGTTTAGCAGCCACCGCAAATGGCGGCAGATTTGTCATGACCTACGGAGGATGCAATTAAACGGAAAGTTTTGTCAATATCTGAGGGGCTGATCCCCCATGAAGATTTATTAGCATAAGATCAGAGTAGATATATTATTTCCCGTATTGATCATAACTTGCTCTTGGCCTGGTCTCGCAGTAGCGAGCAATGATTCCTTTAGCGATGCGCACCGAACACCGATGACGCTTGGAAACAATACTGTAAGGTCTCTTTCGAAAACAAAAAATTCAAACAAACAACAAATTTCTTTACACAGGTGGCTCTAGATGGAGAAAGAATCTCCTGATCATGGCTGCAGTATCTTTCAGGTTCTAAGGTATACCATATCAATTTGCCAGCTACGGCCAATGTACGGATGTCATCGTATTCTCTGCGTTGCTCTCCGCAATTTGTTGTTGAGATCATCGTGTTAAGGCCATTGTTTCGAATTTAAGGATAATCTCCGTATTGTATCATCTTTCAGTCATCAATTTATCACTTATACTGTTTCTATTTGTAATTTGTGGGAAAAACCTGCAGCCGGAGAGGGTTGTTCTGGTTCTTAATTCCTCCCCAAAACAGTCAAATTTTCTATGGAGACATTTTACACGGGGTCACTTTTGAAGAGTTGATTTTCGCATTTGTACAGGACCACAGTTGCTTTTGACCCATTTTGGCTTTTCAATGTCCCGAAAAGATCAAGAGAGCACATCTTACGCTCATCTACTCTGGTGATGACGCTGGTTATCAATTCTACGCAATGCCATATATTTTGTTGAAAACTCTATTCGTGTTTCCCATACTCCTGTGTTTCTGAGGTTTTCTGTCTGTCTGTCTGTCACTACTTTAGAGAAATATCCGTACTTTCTATTTCGTTCAAAATCGTTGTACATGCAGAGAAAACAAACGGAACAAGCTAAAACGTTGACACCCTCACTTTACTTCTAGCGTTGAAAATGCGTCGTGTTTTCATTGTGTGACTTATGAAACCTCTCCTTGCCATACATTCTCTGCAAGCAGTAAAACCAGATATATCAGAAAAGCAAGATCTGGAAATGTCTTCAGTCAGGGAAACAGTGATACGGCTTTTTTTTCAAAACGTGATACATTCTTCGTGTTGTGGAGCTTTTCGTCGTTATCCTGTCTCTCTAAGAATAGAATCAAATCCACTGAGATTTTATCGGATGATGGAGACGGGAAAATAAGATCCCAAGTCAGAGGAATAGTGACGATGTTCCCTGATCTGTTGAGAAATGGCATTCGTATAGTTTCATTGGGCAAGGGTCATCATTGATGACGAGGTGTGTGCCCCCGCCATTACTTATATCGGAGTCTAGTTAAGGTATAATGCGCCTCGAGAGTAAAAGACTTAAACTTTTCCTCAAGGAATCTTTCAACCATTCACTTTCAAAAACAGGAATGAAAAGTCAGGGGTCACCGTGCAAATTTGGGCACTGGAGAAACAAATACTCAAGATTTACCGATATTTGTAATACAAAATGGCCGCTATCTCTGTGTTAACTCTGTGGAGAAAAATGAAATTTTCGATTTTCAATAACCATGGACGGTGAAAGTTTTTCTTATTCAAAGGGCTTCAAAATGAACCCCCACAAGTGGTTAGATAAGAAAAGAATCGAAAGTGTTTTAGAGTCCAAATATCTAACCCCCGAGGCGCATTCTACCTTAATATTTCGGGTTCTTGTCAGCTTGAGGTGAGTCAAAGCAGTCGTCTAAGGCCTGGGTCATTACATAATTTAGAACTTCATGTAACTCTTCACAATGTGGAGTAATTATTGTGACATAGTTTTGAACTTGAGGTGGTATGGAACAAAGATAGGGGACTTATCATTCTCTTCACTTGAGAGCTTTTACCGACTTCATCTTTATACAAATGCACGTCAAACCAAGCTTTTTCGGTCGTAGTTCTGTGGGGTGAAATGCGATTCCTTAAATTTGGTGTCACCAAAAATGTTACGGTGAAAGAAGCACTTTTGTTTATTCTGCATATATATATATATATATATATATATATATATATATATATATATATATATATATATATATATATATATAATTATATATATATATATATATATATAAGGGTCTCATCTGGGTGGTCCCTGAAAGTTTCAAGGACTCATCCGGGTGGTCCCTGAAAGTTTCAAGGTCACACCAGGATAGTCCTTGAAAAATTCAGGGTCACATCTGGGTGGTCCCTGAAAGTTTCAAGGACTCATCTGGGTGGTCCCTGAAAGTTTCAAGGACTCATCTGAGTGGTCCCTGAAAGTTTCAAGGTCACACCAGGATAGTCCTTGAAAGATTCAGGGTCACATCTGGGTGGTCCCTGAAAGCTGCAAAGACATCTCTGCACAGTCCCTAAAAATTCCAGACAAAAACTGTTGGTTTCCGCCGTTGATATTTTAAGGTTTCAACAGACAGATGATATTGATTAAATTTCTTTGCATCTACCAAAAATAGTTCATTTTTAATAGAAGAGCTGAAATAATTCAGTGATTTTGTAAAATTTTCCAGCATTAATTAGCACACTTACAAGAAAAGGGTAGTTTAATCAAATTTACCAGGTCTCATTTCATTGTATGTGAAATAAATAAATGTACAAGACATTTTCTTAACATCTACCAAATCATTTGAAAGAGAAATCACCAAAAAACATACACTACAGCAGAACTAATTTAGGTAGAGGTAGAAGGCCATTTTCCCATCGAAAATTTAAAATTTTATCATGCATCGTTTGGTGAGAACAGTAAATGCCTACAAATCAACCTTGGAAAGAGAATTTGTATTTTGACTTAAACTAAACAAAATTGACAAATCAGTTACGTTTAATTGGTTCTCCTTCCTAAGCAAGCGAAAAGCTAGACAAAAATGTAAAATTTGTTCGAGATGTATTTGATGATTGTGCAGTTATCAATAATTTATGAAATTTGCCCCCGCCTTCACACAAAAACACTCTTAGATTGATGATGTTTAAATAGATTATAACAAAATGCTCAAGATCTTATAATCACAAAATAGTTCCAATTGTGTTATATATATATATCGAATGCCATGAAATAGGTGAATTTTTCTATATAGCTATTTCAAACAATCGCTCATGAAGTTCTACTAGATTTTTGCTCCAACTACGAACTAGTGTACGACTTGTGTTTCTTAGCAAAATTGTGTCGGGCCCCAAAGTATGGTTACTTCAAGTGAGCTTCTTCTGATGGTTCCCGCCATCATGTTTAACATACATATTTGCGTGTGACATTATAACGCATGTTTTTGTGCATGGTGGCAACTTTTCTAAGAGAATTGTAAATTTTGAAAGTAACCTACACTCAAATTTTCACTATCGTTTGTCACGATTCATTTGCTGATCGGCGAAGTTACAATGAGATATCGTCCCATTGAACATTATTTGTTTTGCGGCCCCATTTGTAATATGTCTCGCGTTTCGTGATATACTTAGTACATAAATTTAAATGTACCTCACACATCGTGTTGTTCGTCTTTGGATCATTAAGATTTGGATTCTCATTGCTCGCTCAAGATGTAACGCTCAATGTTTTTACTGCCTCTATTTTCAAATCATCATGAGAATCACAGGAGAAATATATAGTCCAATATCAGCCAGTCCAGCGCCAAGATATATGTGTTAACAGATGCTAATTGCTAATTGACCCATAAGGGACTATTACCGTCATTACGCGCCATCTGTGACCGAAGTGGAAATTCCGCACCGTTTCAACAGGAAGACCTCATTTGCATGCACGGCAGCCATCTTGCTTTCTCGCAACTATCTTAGTTGGGTACAAAGCGCATGCCACTAGCGTATACTTGAATCCCATGGCCAAATTTTGACCGTGGAATACATAACTATTAAATATTCTGAGTATATATTTTATGCGGCGAAATCAGTCAAGGGTTTCCGATGGCGAACAGGGCGCTGAAAGAGGCAACGCTGAGGTGGATATGTGCCTGTTAGCCTCTCCTCACGGTTCATTTGGTGACCATTATCAATTTATTCTCTGCCGTGATTTCACCCATCATCAATTCTATGAAGTAAATTAACCCTTGTCTCTTCTCTTTCAGAGATTTGCGGAATAATAAATTAGAAACGTTGGGCTGGCAACCATTCGATGGCTTGAATGTCACACAACTGTAAGTATATTCGATTATAAATTGTATTCACAAAAGATAGGGCCTAAATTGGACTATTATAATTAACCTTTCTTTTTGTAGGTGTTAACGTGGTAATGTTTATCAAATTAAGAGCATTTGCACTTCAAAGATTAAAAAGCGATTTATCTACTAATTCGCTGAAAATCCTATTTTTCTGAAATATTTTCGTGATGTACCTCGGTTTCCTTAGGCGGAAAACCATACAAAGAAGTACCACAGGACCCATGATGATAAACAAACAACGTGAGCCAATCAAACAACGGCTGTGACCTTCTTTTTCGCCCACAAACAATCCGTCGTTAAAGTTTGAAAGGTTATTTGTTGCAGTGAATAAGAGATAAAGTGTATATCGCTGTGACACCTCATAATCATTGTCAGGAAGGCTTTGGAAAACTCCCGTGTGCTTTCGTTGCGTATGATGCCGTGGCCCCAACTGATTGGCTCGTTCCTCGCACAGGTATCGTAGCAACTAGCGTGGCGCTCTGCAGCTTCCCAGCGGTTGTTAGCAAGCTTGACAACTTGGCGTGTCGTGCTTATTTGAGTTGTTTAATCACATTTTGTATGGACTCTCCGTGGGCCAATTAGAGTGACAAACAATGCCAGTTTGCAAATCAGACATGTCGAGGGGATAGGCGGTGTGTGACACTCTCAACTGCCACCTCCGCATGCTCCGTGGTTGCTCAAATGACGCCAAATATCCGTATGCGTCACTCACTATATGTCCGCTAACGTCGTCATTTTAACGAGTTCGAATGCGTGTTATTGATTAAAAGCAACTTGCAAAAATGGAATACTTAACTGACAAATGATAAATAATAAATAATAAATAATAAATGATAAATGATAAATTGTTCAGTCAAGATATTGCGAACAAGTTCGAAAGCTGTTGTTATACACAATTCTATGAAACAGGCAAATCGTGCAAAATATTTTACTCAACACGTGTTCAAGTTACGTGATTTAGTGATAATCAGTGTCGCTCAGAACATGAAACAATATATTTGAGTATTTTGTCAAAACGGTATGTAGCTATGACGTGTTGCTCTTCCGGGCGTAAGTCATGAAGCCGATGGAGAGGGTAATTCCGCTGTGTGGTGATTCCTCATTTCCCGTATAGGTTAGGCGAGAGAGTCAATTATTATTATTATTATATGTATATATATATAAATTTGTGATTTAGTGCAGATTTGTCTCCGTTTTCGAATTGACAGACACTGTCCAGTTGACAACATACATTAGTTATCTGCTGCCTTCCAACCCGTGCGATCGGTATTTCATTGTACTTATCGATAAAACAAGAGAAGGCACAGCCAGCCTTCTGACAAGGTTTTTTGAGGTCTCGTAATAAAATGAACATAGCGTACGGTTTGGATGTATAGCTTCGTCACCGTTGAGAACAGCTGGTGGCAGCTCCAGCGAGTGTCACACAACGCTAGAGGCGATATAGCAACCAGAAAACCGCGCTTAGAATAATCTGTCCAGAAACGCTATGCTACGTTTAATGCTAATTAATACAGGTTAGTTAATGTCGTTAAATCTTAAAACCCTATTTGGACAATTATAATAAATTCACATGAACTTGATCAGGTAGCTTTGCTCGTATTGATGTTTAATATTATCAAATTCGATTGGCTTAATGAAAATGTATGTTATTTGTGTATGTTTACATCATTGTAATCTTTATCGTCATTATTATCGTCATCGCCTCCGCCGCCGTAATCGTCACCACCAACACCACCACCACCACCACCACCATCATCATCATCATCACCATCATCATCATCACATCATCACGTCATCATCATCATCATCACCATCATCATCACCACCACTACCACCATCATCATCATCATCATCACCATCATCATCATCATCATCATCATCATCATCATCATCATCATTGGCGCCATCGTGTTCAGTGGTTCACAGAATCTTTTTACAGAGTTGCTATAATTATAACAATTTGCTTGATGATAACATAAACGTGGAGCGTTCTCTTGTCTCCGGTCTCCGTGTTTGTGTTTTGCCCTCGGACATTATCCCCCAAATCGAATCGTTGACAGTGGATCTGAGCAAAGTAATTTTTGTGTATATTACATTTACATTTTTATTCATATATTTCAAGATATCCTCTCCCCTACTCCATTTTTTTCAATTCTCAGACGATAATAATGGAATCTGGTTAATAATATCGTAAAGGAAAGATTCGTTGAATCTTTTCAATATGCAGACATGAAATAGTAGTCACTGCGTTGTCACTCATATCCGACTATTTTAATTGCTAGTTGTACTTTGCATGAAATCCTCTCAACGAACCCTCTATTGTGATTGAGGAAATTCTACTTGTCTATCAATTCTGGTGGATCGAGCTCTAGTTAAGCCTTGTACATTAGGTGTACCATCAGTTCGACATTTGAATGTTTGGTGACGTTGCCAACAAAATAATTTCCTTCATCCGTTCTGTATATGAGAGGATCTTAATAAACTGAACTAATCAAGATCTGGTCGCATTAAGGCTTGAGAATATTCCGCCAGATGTAAGCTTTCCATAAGGATATCGGGGGAAAAAATTGATTGAGTCCAAGATGAAACTGAATGTACTGAAAACTCGTAATCGTATTTGGAATTCTGTCTGCTTTACCCGAAATTACCTTTGGCCTTTTCCACTGCTTGAAAAATGTTTAGACGTCAAAGACAGCTGCAGAGTCGAATTGAATTTCTCTCCGATGTTTAAAGGCATTTTCCATTGAGTATTGCAAAGAGATAGGAAACCGATTACTTTCTTTGTGATTTGAGTCAACGTGTGGGCAGTCCGTTTCTGATTCCGCACCCATTGAAAACGGGCAAACAGACACCCCGGGATGCGCGCAGTCGCTTGGTCGGAACTGCTGGTCTTCGCATCGCCTTCCTTAACCATTCAGACCAGATATTGCATTTTCTGCGCCACAGAGCAACGGCTCTCTATCTTTTGTGTATGCAAAATTAATTCCTATCACTGCTACGTATTCGGAAATCGCATCTCTTTAGCCAAACGCAGTTTTGAAAGCAAGCGACGTCCTTTGTAGCGGCGCTGCACTGGCACGGATAATCTGTTCTTCTCTAATTAAATCTAGTATGTTCGTTATTTCTTTGCTCAACAGCCGACTGTGGCTCGGCGTTGATGGTTATTATAGACTTCACAGGAGTGTAATGAATAATGACCACCGTATAGGATGCGAAAACAAAATTGTCATTTTTTCCCTAAATAAACTCTAGTTTCAAATGAGAATTTCTTAAAGTATATATTGTCTAGTTTTTGAATTAAATAAATCTATATCATAAGTACCAAAATTGAGGTTTTTACCCCAGAGAAGTAGCCCTCCTTCCTTCGAGTACGCTATTGCTACCATACTAAACTTTAGATTCTCTTCCGTTTTAAAGTATATACTATGAGAGGAGGGTTCATGTTATCTGTTATGGGAAATATTGTGAGTAGGTTAAGTTCAATATCGATGATTTTCTGGTTTCTACACGTGATTTAATGGTGTCGAGCAAGTGACGGTAGTGAAATCTTTGTTTCCGCAGTGGAGGATATCAGAGAACAAGATCTAATATTTATTCCACGATATGGTTGAAGCGATCGGAATATTATTTACAGAGTTTGCAACCACTACCGGGCGAACCATGTCATTTCGGGAACGTATTCTCGGGATACGAGCGCACTTTAAGAAGACTTTTTAGTGTAAATATAAAACAAAAATGGGAGAGTTTACATGTGGGCGGTGACAAGGAAAATGAAATGTTATGACGTCAGTTTTGAATCTATCCAGCAATCCGAAGGTTAAGAAAGCGGTGAAAAAAGGACAGAACATCTTTTTCCAACCGCAGTTTTGCATCTATCATGTTCCCACAGCGTACTGTGCCGTTTTCGAAATCCAAATGGCGATTATAGGGGAACGGCATATGGTAGAATTAGCCACGCCGGTATAAAATCAACTTCTAAGGAGCCTCATATGTGAAGAACAGATAAAATTGACGACGGAAATAATCCCATCAAGCCGTAGTTGCTAAGTATCTGTCTTTGGAGAGAAGGGAGGAAACAAGATAGCGTCCTTGACTCTTCTTCAGGTAGAACTCGCATAAATTCTAATCGTCAGTGACCTGCGTATTATCTCTGACGTGAACGCCGTGTGCAACACGGGGTTTTAAAAAGAACAGGTAATTTCCGAGTCAGTTACAGCGTAAGCCACCAATCGATATAGTCACGTACAATGAATAAATGTTCGCAGTGAACCATCGATTTGATTTTGCTTTCATTAATCGAGAAAAAAAATATTAAAAGAGGGGGCGGGAGAGTGCAGATTTTTCGAAATTTTGTCAGGTCAGCAGCCATGCACGCATGTGCCCGGATTTGAAGTCTCTCTGTGGTCTGATTGCTGTCACCAAACCCGGAAAAAAAATCGTAAACATATTTAGATGACAACTAATATGTTATGAGTTCGTTAAAACAACAAATTTGTAATTTGACAAGATCAACGAGCGCAACGCATTCATGCCGATGATATTCTTATGTGTGTTCTGGTAAGATGCACGAGTATTACATGTAGGAATTACGCATTGTCGGTAGTACTGGAATGTATGCGATATTGCATTGTGAATGTCCCATACTGTCCTCCACCAAGGGATCTACCATTTTATCTTAGGGGTAGTCAGAAAATTTAGAGAGAGGGAATGTGCACAACGCAAAGAGCTTTGAAATTGCAGCTCTGTTGCCATTTTAAAATTATATTCACATGACAGTCAGCAGGGAAAAAACTGTTGTGAAAGTTTTGAGAAAGGGTAAGCTTATGTGTGCCGTGCAAAATCAGGAGGGGTACTGTTACATTTTGGAACACTAAACACTTGCTGTCGATATTTTGATAACCCCCTTCTCAAGATCTGATGGTCCATCCCTTATCTTCAATAAATTGTTAGTTGCTAGTCATGAACGCCAGTGTTTCTTTGCAGGCTTGAGGGAATAAAAACGCGGCTTGGTGCCGAGGGGCTTGTACGTTCCTTGTCACGCGAGATTAAGCTTCAGTTGATCGCTTATGAAGTCTTGATGAAATTGATTATACAATAACGAAGCAAGTTTGAAGTCGATAATTTGTACTAGAACGAGGCTGGTGAGTTGAAGTCGATAAATTGTAGTGGAGTGAGGCTGAACAGCTGCGAGTCTTTTCCCAATTAATTAAGTAGCAGATCTACCAGCAGCTTCGCCTCCCAGGCGAACTCCACCAAGTTACGACTGTCTGTCAAAGCCTTCAAAGTCCCACCGAACTGGACTCGCGGGGGAAGTAACAAGACACCTGCTAAAGAGAAACTGTTGTCATATTCTCTGAGAAGAGGCTCACCGGGTTGGCTTTGCATGCTGGGATAGACGACACACGATAAATAGACAGCATAGTACAAATGATATTCTCACTTGAATGAATTTGAACACATGCATAAATATTAGAAGTGTAGAAACAACAGATCAACTGCGATAAGATATCGAGGTGATTTAGCCCCGTGCGTGATCCGACACTTGGGGTAATCACACTAAATTAAACACACGAGGCCGTGTCAATCATTAGAGCGCGGGATTCCCTGTATTCGGTGCATACTAGTTGAGCTACACACTGAGCATCCGTTTGTCTAGGGCGACCAGGGTTCAAATGCCGGTTGAACAGAACAGGGCGATCGAAAGTAGCACAAACTATGCACGCAAGAATGATCGCGAGGTATGCTCTGCCGATGTAACGATATGCTTTCCTAAGACAGGGATATGAGGATAACCCTTAGCAAATGTTGGCTGTCAGGCTCTGGCGGCATTGAGTTCTCCAGTTTAAAATTGCATTTATTCCCCATGCCGAAGGACTGGTTTAGGCCTACCGTGCACCTGTCAAATATGTCCAACATGGGATGCAGTCTCCATGGTTAAGCGTGTTCCAGTTTTCGGGATGACGCATAAGGACTGGCAACCCAGCAAAGAAACTCTAAATATAGATGCATCATTCTTTGTTAATATCTCATTTATACAGTCTTCATTAATGAGATGTGTTCCCTTACAATCACCGGCCATTGGCACCATGAGAAAAAAATAGAACTTAATAAAATGAAATATTTTATCATTGCTATCTAAGTCATTTCATTCCTCTTGAAATCTATAGCCTTTGGAAATTCGAGCGGCAGTAATGAAGACACATACTAAGATATCAGTTTCTGGAAATTATAAAGCGCTAAATTGTCTCCATAAACATTGAAGGACGAGATTGTTTTCGTAGGCTATTTCTAGTGACCGTATCTTACTTGTACTTATTAGTTGATACTGTCGATCGCATAGTCGCCCAGTGCACCGAGCTAATTACACAGTATGCTTGAGGGAAAGCTATACGTTTGAGTGAGATCTCTGATGGCTTTCAATATTTCAGCCGAAATTTCGTAACACGTGACATTCGGAGAATGTACAGAATGCATTCAGTGGATCGCCCTATATTTGAAGATCGTGCACATCTGATGGCGTACTGTCAAAAGCATTAAGTCAGATATTGTGCGTTGCAAATAAAAATCATATTTGAATGTTTGCAGAGAATGGAACGAATCTTTGTTCTGAGATCTCACACATCAAGAACATTAAATTCAAACACTGCAGAATATCGTAACATGTGACAAACAGCCATCCTTTTACACTAACTTGACCCGTACATGTACGCAAGTGTCTCCCAGATATAATTGTCATTTTCTAGAATACAAAATTGCTTAATTCCACAATACATATGACGGTGTGACCTGTATTTGGTGAGCTTGATGTACGTTCCCTTACTCACGGTCCCTTCACTGTGATTTGTTCAACTATTACGTGCCAACTGTCTCATAAGGAGCTCTCAATAACAGGGATCGTATCGTTTCCCGTAATTGTCTGGAGCACGCGTTCGCTTCGTATATTTCCGTTTGTGCAATCAACAGAAATGTGTCTGTAAAGTTCGTAATACCATTTCGCCAAGTGACCAATGGTGCATAACGTACAAACGTCGCTAGAACAGTGAGCGTAAATGTAATAAACTTTTTAAAGGGCGCGTTAATGCTATAAGTTTACCAACACAACATGACGTTATTGAAGGTAGGCCTATAATGTACTTTTAGCTTGTGTCTTGTCATTAAAATCGTCCGTAAAATAGCGTGCAATAACGAGGCATTGTCACGTAGATCTACCAATGCGAGTGCGTGAACGAGAGTTGCGCTCCGTCATTACCAAAATGAAGTACATCGCCGTTAAAGAGGTTGTTCTTTCTTCGTGCACCTATTTTCTTCGTTTCGCAAAAAGACCCCACGCATTTTAACGTATCAAAGAATGGAAAGACAAGTACCATCATTTTTTCCTGAAAATTTGTCCACAAGATGTGAGCTAATTTGATAGACAGTAAAACGAGAATCCGTGCATGAGAGTCCGAATGTCTGTCCCCAAGCTGGAACGCGCCCAGCTTGGGGACAGACATTCGGACTCTCAAACTTTTACAACCCTCTTCTGAGATACCACTTATGGGGGTTCATTTTAAAGCTCTTGGTGTAAGAAAAGTCTTCTTCGGCTTAGTTTTTCGAAATTCGAAAATTTTTAGTTTTAATCATAGAGTTTACACAGGGATGGCGGCCATTTTGAATGTCAAATATCGATAAATCTTGGGTTATTTGATTCTCCAGTACCAAAATTTGCACGGTGACCCCCTGATTTTTATTCTTGGTTTGGAAAGAGAATGTTTGAGCAAAAGTGTAAATCTCTCACTTTCGCGGCGCATACTACACCTTAAGTACTTCACAGTGCACAGAACATGATGCTTACTCCATTTTGATATAGGCAATAGGGGGAGGGGCACGGAATGAATGGGTACTTAAAATTATTATGAGCAGGAAGGATGGTACTGGAAAAGTTTTCGAGGGTACAAGGCGATCTGTAAAAGGAGGATTTTTCCATTGCAACCCCATCCCAGAGATGTTCGTGAACGTTGCTCATGAATTCCCGAACGAGTCACTATAGCATTTTACTCGGTGATTAGGGATCGCCTCATCTCAGCTTACGTAGTTATAGACCGCCCATGTCATTAACAGTGTACCATAGCTCTGGATCGGTTTCATATTCATCGTGTACACACCGAGTCCGCTGTTTTCCCACCGCATGATGTCCAGCTTTCGAGATTTTTGGCAGGCAATCTTCTGTAACTAGAGCGAAAACGATCCATTCACAGATAAAAATAGGCAAAATAAGAGAGTATAGCTTGCTTGTGAAGAAATATTGGTGACTCACGTAAAAAGTTACAGCCCGCTTGGAAAAATTATGCAAATGGATTTTTCAGAAATATCAGGGCCAAGGTCCTTTGGCAACAGTGATATTTCAAAATATTGTGGTGCAATTCCTGTTTGAGGGCGCCGTCACCACCTTCAGATAAATTTTATGTAGGGAACCAGTACATAACCTACTGAAAAAAAATACTTAATGCATATCGTTCCTGAACCAGCGGGACCAATCCACAGCAAGGATTCTGAAAGAACTACAATAATTCACCCTTGAAATCTACTATAATTATGTTTTTACTTCATGGATTCGCAAATTGAACAGATGAAGCAAACATACGTTGTAAAAATCATGATAGTAAATCCTTGTCCACCAGTAAGATATGTTCTCATAGTAATTGCAGTTGAGGTCATTTCACTGCCTAGGTTTTCCCCGACAAAATCGTACGTGAAAAATGTTTGAGTAGGCCCCCCCCCCCCCCATAATTTTGAGGACCCCTTGAAGCTTCTGACTTTTTAAGGGAACTCCTCAATTCCTCCGACCTTAAATAATGGTATCTGATGTAACACAGTGATACGAGTTCCCACCGAAGACATCAAATGCATCCAGGCCAAACAGACGATTTAACTTACAGAGAATGTTTGTTATTTTACAAGACTTACATTTTATCGTTTTTGATGTGCTCATCACCTTTTATCCTTTTTTTTGCAACAGAAAATTGGACGGCAATAATTTAAGGTGTGGCTGCGAAACCAAGTGGCTTCAGCTGTTGATGAACCGAGGTGTCGTCGACTCAGGTTTACGCTGCAGAATGCCTGGTACAGAGGAGGGAAAGCTGATTGCGAATGTTACCTCAGCGTCAAACTGTGGTAAGTGATGCCGCCCCGGGACAATGATACCTGCCGTGGCCGAAAACGATACTATCCCTCCGCAGATTGTAATTTCCTTCAGATTTGACCTACGCTCTGCAGAATTGACCTACGCTCCGCAGATTGTAATTTCCTTCTTCAGATTTGACCTACGCTCTGCAGAATTGACCTTCGCTTTGCAGATTGTAATTTCCGTCAGATTTGAGCTACGCTCTGCAGATTTGACCTATGCTCTGCGGATTGTAATTTTCTTCTTCTGATTTGAGCTACGCTGTGCAGATTTGACCTGCGCCCTGCAGATTGTAGTGTTCTTCTTCAGATTTGAGCTGCGCTCGAGTGTGGCTCAAATCTGAAAAAGGAAATTGCCATCTGCAGAGAAATCGTGTCGTCTTCGGCTAAGGTAGATACTGCCCTGTGATGGACCATCGTAGAGTTGTCCCCGTACTCTTTCGAGTCTGCGCACATGTGGTCCCTCTCTCGACATTCTTTCAAAAGTTGGTGCGCAAAGACTTTTTTCCTAGGATGATGACACTGCAGTATCGACATGCACGTCTGAGAATCTGGTACCTTTGTGGATTTTTTTGTAGACTGAGTTAGGCTTTGCTCCTACAACATCAGACATTGTCGCAATTCTGCGCAGTATTAAGTAATATAAGTTGATGCATCTTGGGAGGAGGTTGATCAAAATGGGGAAAAAGAGCACAGTAAGTATTTTACATTGTGAAGCTTTCAAATGTATTTTTTGTGTTTTCCTTTAGAATTGCCAAAAATAAATGTCTCTCCTCAAAGTATCACAATCAATGAAACGAACACGGCTTCGATCGTTTGTGATGGCCAAGGCACTCCGACACCCCGTATTCGATGGAACACCGCCTACATCCGGTCCAATTACTCTGTTGCCACTGACAACGAGGGATTAAGAAAGAACTTGACCTTGATCAACGCCAGGGGCGAAGACAATGGCATTATCGAATGTTCAGTCAGTAATATTGTTGGTAAAGTTAAAAGCCAAACGAAAGTTACAATCAACAGTAAGTATTAGGTGCATATGCGGCAGCGTTATGAAGTATTGTTACTGGTCTTCGCGACGAGGGCGCTGCGTTTTTGTTGGCAGTCGCTTGGCTTTGTTTAATGCTAGCAACTATTCATGCTGTTCTGCTCACAGAGGCATGCTTAATTGTCACCTTCGGATCTCAGACAGTCCCTCCCTGCGTGTAGGGAATAACGGTCATTTTGAATTTAGAATATCGAGAAATTTTAGGAAATATTTTCATCTATTGTAGTGCAATACGCACTGTGACACCTGATTTGCATTCTTGATTATGGAAGAGAATTGTTCATAGTTTCGTTTAGGAAAAGTTTAGCAAAAGTTAAAAAAAAATCAGTTTGAGGCCCCTATTACATATAACCCCCCAGCGTACGGAATCAAGTCGCTCAGGAGGTAGCAATATGACATTAACCTGGTCCAAAAGTCATTTCCATTCAAGGTAATACATTACCAGGTCTATTGGATATTTGTGATTTACAAATTTAAGTAGGACCATCCTGAACCACTGATAGTTAGTGGTGGTACCAGGTGTCCGGAATGGGTAAGCGTACCCTGCTATCATGCTACACCCGTCAGGATGTCCAAAAATTGTCGAAATAACAGTGCATTACACCGTCATGTTTTCCGTTTAAGAAGATTCCTACAAACTTCAAGGAAAAACCCATCCATGTAGACCTATGCTCGGTCATTTAATACCTTCCTTGCAATTTTTATTCATAGTTTTCACATTTGCTGACCTTGTCAGGGAGGAAAATGTCAAATGAACACAAAGGGCAAAGCAAAAGAGGGCCAATCCTTGCGTATAACGTTCATCAGGTCGAAGAAAACGCGAGAGAATCGGGACCAAGTATTTTTGTCTTCCCGTCTCTCAAAATGTGACGCTCCCAATACTCCGAATACAAAACAATAATTATCCCGAAATTTTATTTTAATAACATTTTTTTCTCTTTGTTACAGGTGCACCCCGGATTTTAGAGCTCCGGAAACCATACGAGTACTTCCATCACTGTTTCCTGTTCAACATAACCGGGACTCCATTGCCCACTCTATCCTTCTACAGGAACGAGGAGCCCATCCAGAACCTCAAGATAATCATGAGTGGCGATGCCACGCCTGACGATCATATATACCTTGAAATCCTCTCCAACGACACGGTTCATGAACTGGAGGGATGCCTGACCATCCAACTACCCACCCAGTACAACATTGGCAATTATAGCCTGGTTGCCACGAATTTCTTGGGTTCTGACATGGCGAGCGTGTATGGCAACTTTACCGCTCTTCCAGGTGAGAGACCAAAGTTCAGTGTCACCCTCACTAAAGATGACAGACCCCTTTTTGAGATTGATCGAGTTATTTGATTTTGAGGATGAGGAAATATCATCAGTATCTTCAATTTTATTTGATGCTACAACATGCATGATGAATATCAGACCAGTGTTGCAAGCGTACATCCAGCGTTCGACTCCAAAGGCCCCTGGCAACAAAGCACAAGTCTAGCTAAGAGTCTGTATAGTTCTTTGCTGAAAACGTTAATGGCAGGTTTTAACAGAGTAGACCGACGGTAAAGAGACGAAAGTGTCGAGAGTAACGTTTAATAGGGTTAATCATTGGGTTGTGCTTTTCTTTGATGTGTGGTGTATGATCGACGTGTGACGGGTTCTCAGAATTGGCGCCTTCATATTGTCCCCAGTCCAAACTTTCACACATTCACAGAACGCTGTCTCAAACATCATATAACTGACACTATCTTTCTTTACAACTGCTAACTCCTGATACATGGGTGATTGTAAGAATACACTATTTCTTCTTCTATTTTCTGAGCACATATTTTTGTTGCCCTCTTCCATTGATATTTGCGAACCGTTTGACCCCAATTTTCATGCAGGGCTACTAGATGGTTGATGCATGTGCTTATACTTCTTGACGATGCTTTTACAGATTTAAGAAGTTCAGTCTGTTGAACAGAGCCAGCATGGCACGGCCACATTCTATCTTTCTATTATGAATTATCGATGACGTTTGAATGGTACTCTTCAGTTCCAGTTTTCCAATTTTCATTTTCATTTTTTTTTCAACTTTATATTCATATCCCCTTCTTTATTTTCTATTTTCTGAATACTAACCCTGATTCTTTGAACCCTATTTTCGTATCCTGCTTTCCCCTGTGTTTCTTGATTCTACCCTATCTTTCGTTGTTTTTTCGTGAATGGTTCTTCCGTAGGGCCGATTCCGCCAGGTGAAATTCCGCCTTTCGTCAGTACAGCTCCAGTTACTCTTTACAAGTCGACGTCGATACCCACAACTAACCAACCCGACACGACCAGTGTAAGTAGGGACAAGTCCGCCGCACAGCGGAGGTCTTACCCAACAAACAAACAAAACACAAACTTGTCGTTAGCCAGCCAAAAACAAAAACACCCACATCACGTCGTGTGCGCATGTGTGCTTTTTATGTGCTGTGTATTGATGCCATACCACTCATTGTGTTGCATGCTTTGCCATGTTCAGTTTCATTTCTACTGCATGCTCCATTCGTTTTTATAGCGGCTGCTGACGATCCTGACTGGGCACGAAACCCCACTTCCCAATTTGATAGAGAGAACAAGAATTTTACAGTCCCGTATTCCAAAAGGCCAATGGACCCGACTGTAAGTAGGAACCACAGCAGTCAGCTTTTCGTTCTGATGGCTCCGGAACCCCCTCAACCCTTTGTATACTATCTCTGTCATCTAATATTATCCTTAACATAATCTGATACATCGTTAGAATTGTTATTCAGTGCACATATCGTTTGTAATCTCCGTCTATACTGGTACCGCAGTAGACTTGGTAAAAGTCTGTGAATAAAACGGTTTTTGAATGCGATTTGGTAGCGTTATCGCAACTATTTTTGTGAACACTGTGTCCTGGAGGTATCGCAATGTAGTGGAGTTATCGCAAGATTCATGATTCCGGCTGCTACTTTAATACTGACACTGCGCAGATACTGCCACGCTTTCGTAAAACTCGGTGAAGACAGCTTACGATCGTATTGCCGTCCCAACCAGTCAGAGCGTTACACATAAAAAGTAACACGTACGCGTAAGACTTGGCTGAAATTACTTTATTTACAAAATCACGGACTTGAACCAAGTCTAGTACTCCAAGTATAACCCTAAGTTGGCCAAGATTAGCGGAACATACCATTTTGATGAAAATCTCTCTTTACGTACAGATAAGATTGGTTGAATGAAAACCCGTCCGGAAACTTGACTATGTATCATTATATGCAATTGATATTCCAACACATTTGCATAGTTCGCTATAGGCCTACATACTGAGATTTGCAAAATTTTACCTCAGTTGATGCTAGAAAAGTGATTTCAAAATTAAAAGAAATTTCAACACGGGCATTATATATCAAGAAATGCCCAACTTAGGGATGCACTTGTGCAGACGTATTCAGTGCCAGTTCCCTTATGATAATGATAATAACTCTTTAAAAACAAATATCATCCCGTAACAACCGTACCCCCCAAATGAGAGCCATCGGAACGGAAAGAATGCCAGTTTCAGAGCGGGTTTCTATCACTGAGTGGGGCTTTAAAAGTAATACTGTTGACTAACAGCATATTGAGTGGTCGCCCCTCTGTAGTCGGTGCTCATGCGCAAAATCGCTGACAAGCATGCCAAGCATAAAACATGTGCCGCCAAGCTTTGCTGCAGCTACTGCAACCGTGTCGACCTCACTTCAGCTTCGTATTTGTGAATTCTAGTGTTAGGAAACAACTTTGCATAGATCAACTGCTCTGTCGTAAAAAAAAGATCGGTTGAGCATTTATGGCAGTATTTTCTTAACCGTTTCTCAATTCTCAAATGTCCCCTTTTCCTGTACGCCATACCAAACACACGACTAGAAACGATTTATCTTTTGAAGAGGTTAAATCCTCACGTTCTCCGAGTTTTGCAGTTTTCCCCCCGTAATTTGTAGTTCTTAATAGTAGCTCAGTATTTAGCCATGCACCGATTGGTTCACAGTATATTTACCCTGACTTCAAAATCACGCATCATATGTTTTGTCGCATGTGGCTCTTACAAACCAGGGCCTTGGCGCCTAGGGCATTATCCATTATTTTACCAACTGCAACTATTCATTTGGTGCATTTTCAAAGAGAACACGTCTCTCCAATGCTGGATTTTCAAGGGTCTGAGCAGAAGAACCAAAGTCATTTAATCGCCATGGTAACATATATGTAACAAAACACTGAAATTGCACAAAGCATAAGTGTCAGTATGATTAATTGCAACTCTCTTAAGGGTCCTTTTATGCCTTTCACAAACCATCTTATCGCGCATGTCTCCCTTCGGAAATGCAATTTAAATTGAACTTTAAGATCCGTCGTCCTCGAGTTTTTATAGAAATCGTGAGCTATCTGGAATATTGACGGATATAAAGCTGTACGAGCGACACTGTCAGTCGACCTTAATACACTAGTTACAGTAGTTACTCTTTCTCGCAAGGCTTTTGTATGCGTTGTCCTATACCGCTAGCCCGCCATTGTCGTCTCCGATACACTGCATAAGATATTTGACCTTCAAATATATAAAAAGGTTGATGTACTGTGTGCAGAGTTTATCACATAGGCATCGTTTTTGCAGGAGAAGGGCAAAAATCAAACAGAGTGGGAAAATAGGGGCAGGACTCTTACAAGTAGTTTAGCCACTAAGTGGTGACGTCAAAGGTGTGTGTGTGTGTACTTATTGAAATGAGGTCAAAGGTTACGTTCTAAAAGGGTTGAGAAATTACTTTGGAGTAAGAGTTAGGAATGGAGCCTTGGTAACTTAGGAGGAAATGATTCGAAAAACGTTAGAATTTATTTTAATTTAACTTTATTAATTAGTCAGTGCCGCAATTTCTGGGCATCTGTATTATGCATACTTCTATTTTGACATCCCCACTTCTTGGCAATACTAGTTGTCAAATTGTGCCAAAATAAGGGTGTCTTTAGAAGTCGTTTTGATTATTTTTGATTAATTAGCTCAATATATCAAAATACAAAAAAAATCTATCACAGAAAACAGACAAGAATCATTGTGTCGGTATAACACAGAAATTATAGAAACTTATTTCCACTGTGGTCCCATAGCATGATAAACCATACCAAGAGGCTATCCTAGTCCTCTCTGATCCCGTTCTTAGACAGCTGGAACCGACACAGATTCGTTTTGGTGACACTCCTGCATCGAGTGCGTAACCGTTTTCAAAGAGGACGACGAAAGCCATTAACCAACTCAGAGGCAACGATATATAGGAGACTGTGTGCACGCCAAATCTACAATGCATATTTCTGACTGTGGGGCTTGCTATCAAATAGCGTAATGCAATTTAACTGAGAAATGATCTGAAATGATAGATATTAAAAGAGATATAGGGGTGACTATATAATTTTAACACGGGTTCATTTTCCCCTTTAAAGAACTACAGGTCTTTTGAAATGCGTGACATTTCCTGGAATAACATATTCTTTGCCCGTCTCATGCATTTACAGGCGGGATATGATTTCATTATCAGGTGAACGTTTGCAGTCTCAGTCATTGCACTTGTTATATGTAAATTCTCAACGTACAACATGTTATTCGTCAAAGCTTTAGGGGCACGTCTTCCATGACGAACAGAAGGTCGGTATTTGCTGTGCCAATCTTGCCCGTATATTACGTTTTGAGAACATCGACATGTAAAGCACAGCCTGCCTATTTGACAGCTCATAGGTGAAAGGGCGTAATGGACTCCATCGATTCCTATTTGACGTTTATTTATTTATTTATTTTTATTTATTTATTCACTTTAAAGGATAACCCATTTACAGACACCAATTGAGTGAAAGTTTCCCAATGGGGCCGTAATCTTCCATGGGGTCCTACAAAATTCATTAAAGAGCTGTACAGATCAGAAAAACTAATAAAAACACTAAAAAAGAGCGGAAAAAAATCATGACATAAAATAATGAGCAGCAACCAAATAAAAATATAATTAAATTAAGCTATTTGTCAATATTATCTTTAATGAAAAAACTCGCAAGACTTGGGCTACCTCGAAGATTCCCTGGCAGTGAATTTCAAATCCTGGAAGCACGCATAACAAAAGATCTCTGACAAGACTGGGTTCGAATCGGTGGAATTCACAGTTTGCGCGTAGAAGAGGCGCGAGTATGATAAGTATGGCGTTCATTAATGGAACAAACATGTCAGCAATGTACGTTGGAATAGAATTCTCGAAATATTCCAAGACAAAAATACAAGTAAAATAAAAAATACGTTGTTTTAGACTGAGAACATCGGCGGTTTCCAAAAGAAAATTACTCGAAATGTCAAAATCTGCATTAAGAAGGACTCTAAGAGCCCTTTTCTGTATTTTATAAACCCTGTAAATATTTTTCAAGGTTGTTTTTCCCCAAACGACGCAACAGAAGTCGATTACAGATTGGATTAAACCATAGTACAAGATCATGCGAAGATGGAGCGAATAAATTTTTTGTAGGCGTCTAAGTAAACCAATTATTTGACTCAACGTGGCACATAAGTTGTTATTTGTCAATGTGTTTATCCCAAGAGACCAAATTATCAAGAGTTACACCAAGAATCTTCTCAAAGTTAACATTAGCAATACAAGTAGTATTTATAACAATATTAATTTTTTCACCATTCGAGTCTGCACTGTGCAGTTTCAGGCGAGACCCACTTAACATAACTTTGGTTTTGCTCGCATTGATAACCATTATGATACCGTTACTTTTGGCCCAATTGTTAACAGAGATTGCATCATTTTGAAGTGAATTATTAACTTGGGAAATCGAAAGACCAGATGAAAGAAGAGTCTGGTCTTCAGCACACATGTCTAAGTTAGAATTACAATTTAGGGACAATGGTAAATCATTGATAAAAATTGTAAAGAGCAAAGGACCAAGTACTGAGCCTTGTGGCACACCAACCATAACTTTTTTGGCTTGTAAACTTGTAAAAGAAAATATGCAACGTCACGAAATGCAACCTCACAGTGACCTGAATAAAACGATGTCAAGTCAAGTTGACAATGTCAGGTTGACGATCCTTGTATGCTCAATTCAATATGGCCGACTTGTTTTCAATTCAATATGGCCGACTTGTTTTCAATTCAATATGGCCGACTTGTTTTCAATTCAATATGGCCGACTTGTACTGTATTTGCATACATCGAAACAACTACCGTAACGTTTTAATATACTGTATAAAGCTTAAATTTAGCTTCCATCTCAAAGACCGCAGTGTATCAGCACATCTATCTACGTTTTCGGGAATCATCGAGGCAGAAATAATATTCAGAATTTTGGTTAGGGAGTCGTCATTATTTATGGCCTGGGGGTCGGAGGAATCTGGGGGGGGTCACTCAAAAAATCGAAAGCTACAAGGGGGAGGTGCTCAAAAGTGGAGAACAAGAAGGGGGGGGGCTACTCAATTTTGTTGATATGTACTGAAGCATTTAGTGAAGTTATGAATTAATACAACAACAAAAGTAAAGAACAGCAATATGTATGCTTGAGATATGTATGTTCATACCCGGTATATATACACACACACACACATACATAATACAATGTATATATACATATATATATATATATATATATATATATATATATATATATATATATATATATATATATATATATATATATATATATATATATATATATATATATACAGGTGGTTTCAAGTAGAAACTAAAATCTCATTACACAATGTGTTTCACGTTATTGTGATCTTCAGACGAGAATGATCCGCTGCAGCTATTCGACGTGGCAAGCCTTATGTTAGAGGCTAGTACCGAGTATATTTTTCAGTATTTCCTGATTAAAGATTGTATACTTGCCTGATCATTCATGAGAAACGTCTGCTTTCTATATTCTACATAGTATAGGTTACCGATAGGGGAAAATGTGTAAAGCAAGCTAATTCAGTGGAATGCCTTGACAACAAACCCATCTTTTATTGCAGGAAAATGATAATAAATAATAAATGTGAATAAATGTATGTCTGTCGCTATTTTTTCGTCCCAAAAATGTAATCTTCATTGAAATCAGTGAACTAGAATATAAGTTTTGGAATACTGTCTCAGATTTCTGTTCCTTTGAGTTTTTTATACGAAAAAATCTGAAAAAAATACTCCCCAAGTGCCACCAAATAACACCATTTGAATCTCTATTTTTCAAAAGCTCCAACGGCAGGAGGGGGGACACCCCCTCCTGACCTCTCCCCGCGACCGCTTGCGTGGTCGCTTGTGGTGCTTTCACACCACATCTTCGCCCTCTTGTAAAAAAATCCTACGGAGAACACTGCATGTCATCAGAGCACTGGATACAGACCTGTACATCAGCCCCTGTCACAGCAATGGGACCTCTTTCCGACACAGACCTGTACCACAGGGTTTAATCAGGGTCTGTACAGGGCCTGTCGCAGCAGCAATCCATTTTACTGTATAGATATTTAACTTTCCCATTTTTTTGGGGGAGGGGGTTCACTCAAAATTTCTGTAGCAGAGAGGGGGGCTACTCAAACACGTCATGGTTGGCAGGGGGTTACTCGAAATTTTGGAGTTTCTAAGCAATTCCTCCGACCCTCCCAGGTCGTAAATAATGACGGCGCCCTTATAACAATTTTGGTATTCAAAATACAAACATGTTTTGTTCAGGTCACCGTAACGTTGCGTGATGTTGCATATTTTCTTTTACCTGTCGATACACATTCCCATCGATCACTTCATGTCACAGTAATGCTATAATATAACCTGCCTTGGGTAAAAAACAATATTTTAACATTTGAATATTACGATCATCTCACGTTTATAAAACTGAGTTTAACACACAAACTAGTCGTAGATCTGAACGAATAAGTACTCCCCTTTCATTTCCGCCCTGGTATAAAGAAAAGACTAACAAGTATATTTTTTGTCATTAAACATAAATATTAACATTTCCATAACATATCGACAATCATTTCTTGATACGATCCCTTCAGCTTAAGCTTTCCGCAGTTCAGTACTTCACCACGTGTACATTTTGCCCTTTTCCCAGCAAAATATGATGCCTTCAATTTGTACGATCAACGCTGCACTCAACATACCGCCATTGACAAATAGGGTCTCGCATGAAACGATAGCTGCTGAAGGCGTATAAGCAAAAGGAAAGTCACATGAGGACGAAACCAGCTTGCGCTTGACAGTGACCCAGCTCATCGAGGTCAAAAATATACCTAATACCATGATATCACGAAACGTATGAGTACAGTAAAGGCGCTGCGAGCAGCATATGACGTGCAGATTTTATATGTAAACCTCTGCAATCCCATGCAGGCTTTGCCGCCACGATGGAAAGTGTGCAATTCATGTTTTTTATCTCCTGTTAAGTAACTCATGACCTTGACAATAACACCATTTTGCAGGTCTACATCGCGGTCGTTCTGTCCATTGTAATTACGGCAGTCATAGTAGTCCTGATTATCTGCAGCATACGTCACTTCCGACGTAAGCGACGGCGACCCAGGACCTCACTCAACGGCTTCACCGCCCTTACCCTCAATACGGTGTCCCAAATCATGAGCGCCAATGATGACGTGCTGTCTAAACGCACCACTCTACCCGGAGACGGTCTCCAGATGGTGGAGAACCCGAACTATTTCAAGGAGGCCCAACAGCATGACAGCAAGAACTCAACAGGTAGATTGTTAAGATTAAAAATAAAGTAGTCAATCAATCAATTAGTCTGTTAATCGCCTCTCATCCGGCGGTGGATTTCTTTATCAAAACAATCTAGATTCACCCTGCAATACTTCTGTTGTCAGCGTGGTGTTGTTTTTCTGAAAGCTATTTTGTTCCAGTGAAAGGTGATAGACCTAAATGTTGACAAATCGAAAGGTCCCTCTTTGGGAGGTTTCACATGATAGCCGGTTCTCATTTCCTACTGTGTTGCGTCAATATATTTATCAATGCCAAGTTCATCAAATACGCTCCATCAACGGTACATGGTACAACAGGTAACCCAACTTTTCGGTAGTAAGGATCAAAATTATTTTGAATTTCTCTGACCAACCCAAGACATTGCATTTAGTCGATAATTACTGCTGTGTTCAATGAAAAGATTCATGCTGTCACCCTGCTGACAGACCATCTTTCGTTTACCTTTTTGTAGAAGAGCAATTCTGCAAGTTAATTTTTAAAGCAAGGGTGACATGTAGACAGAGGGTTTTAATTTTATTTTATTTAATTTTATTTCGAATATTTTTGTTAAATCTACAGTCATACGCCGCATAAAGCGAGAGACTATTCATTTCATCCGGGAACTCGGTGAAGGCGCCTTTGGTCGAGTGTACCTTGGGAAATGTGACAACCTGCACGAAATGGACGAGACAGCGTTGGTTGCCGTCAAGACCTTGAAAGACGCATCGATAGGAGACGCCAGGAGAGATTTTGAGAGGGAAGCCGAGCTGCTGACCAACCTACAACACGATAACATCGTCACATTTTATGGAGTTTGCGTAGAAGGGGACCCTTTCCTCATGGTTTTCGAGTACATGGAAAACGGTGATTTGAACAACTTTTTGAGGTAAGAATATGGGACATAGTATGGAAACTTTGAAAAATGAATGTCGATCTGTGGTAAACACTGCAGCGTTTTTTAACAGTACCTGATATGTCAAGCATCAAATATGCTTCGTAAAAAGGTATCATGAAAAATAAAATATTTATTTCACGTCAATCTATCAGTCCAACAAGTGGTTGATTTGTAGGGTTTTGCCACGATTCCTTGCAAGACTTCTTATTCGCAAAGCACAGCCGACGGTATAACTTACAATTTTGTCTTACACAACTACCAGACCTACGTTCAAAAGCGAACACGTTATGGACGCAGATGACTGTCGACTGCTAAGATGTATATCGTACATATATGACGTCAGTTCACATAATATTTAACAGCAGAGCAAATTGTGATTACCACACTCCATAACATGACAACCAACGCTGAATTTTGGTTCCATGCATTGCACTGGAAAAAATGGCACAACGCCGGACCATTTGTCACTGCTTTCCCTTCCATTCCAACAGGTCACACGGCCCAGACGCCTTCTATCTGAGCAAGGCCTACAATACAACGCAGAGAATACTGAACACTAAGGAACTGCTTCATGTCGCCTGTCAAATTGCATCCGGGATGGTCTACCTAGCTTCACAACACTTCGTTCACCGAGACATGGCCACCAGAAACTGTCTAGTCGGCGACAAGTTAGTCGTTAAAATTGGCGATTTCGGCATGTCACGTGACATCTACAGCACAGACTATTACAGAGTAAGTATGCGCTAACGCGCAAACGTGTGCGCCAAAGTGTGTGCGCCAATCTCAAGCAACTTTAGATCTGATTTAATTTTTCTGAAGTTGCTTTTTCAGGCCGTGCATCAAATGTTCTATCACTTGAATTCACATACCCTGTGAGTGAAAAGATGAGCCATTCCCTTATGACTTTCTGATGACAATATTTTTGTGTATCCTAAGTTGGTCATTTTAGTAATATATAATCGAACAACTATCCCTCATTGATGCGTACAATGTTTTATGTATTCCATTATTTGCTCATCTTTTTCATACCCCGGTATTTTACCAAATACACTGCGCATGTAATTTTACGCATCAAAAGACCCCCCCCCCCCCCCTTTAGCCGTAACAAGCTTTCACCGTGACTGTTTTTCTTTGAAAAAAAATATTCAATAAATATATGGGTCTTATACGATGGGGGAAAAGCAGCTTTTTGTTAATTCTACGGCTATGTCAATTATTTTCTAGTTAAAATAATTCTCACAAACAGGTTTTCCGCATTTCAGACCAAGGGTACTTCGTCCATAATGACTTATTTTCGCTTGCTTGATGTATCAGCTCACCTGTACGTTGTCTTTTTAACAGGTTGGTGGTCAGACGATGTTACCTGTGAGATGGATGCCGCCTGAGAGCGTGCTTTACAGAAAGTTTACCATCGAAAGTGACGTGTGGAGTTTTGGCGTGGTATTATGGGAAATATTTGAATACGGCAAACAACCTTGGTACGAACTGTCAAATCACGAGGTAAAAATTTCTGTATTTTTTTTATCAGTGTATATGTACTTTGAAAGGGCCATTTACTGTCACACATTGAAAACGAAATATCGAAGACATGAACAAACTTCACAATCTCCCTCTGTATATATTACCCCGATATGTAATAATTAACTCATCGTGTAATAATCAACAATAAATAACAACACTTGACTCAATATATTATACTAACTCGATACGTCACAACACTTGACCAGTATGTTGATACATATTTGGTCAACATTACATGTTGGGTTGATTATTATAATGGGGTAATACATACATAGTCTGTTGGTAATTACGTACTTATACTGTAGCAGTACTTCGCTACAGATAACGGAACCTGCCATGCACTCGAGCATTTCTGTAATATCGCCTCCTACCGAAATTAGCCAACTTCAACATATTTCAATTTTCAATAGTGACTGCGCAATACAAAACTAGGTTGAAACATATACAATTGAATACGAAAATATTAAGTTTGCATGGTTCTATTAAATGTGTGAAGTGATTCCGATGTCACAATGTCTGGAGTCATCCGACACGATAGTTTGTTTCAGTCCTTGATGATAGTCTCTGGGAAATATTCTTGCTTTTAGCGTGTCTAGCTTTTGCAGTGCATCATGTCTGTTGTTTTAGTAGGTGGTTCCAAGTGCAAATTTCAGCGAGTAACCCCTGATTTATGTTATTTGATTGCTCGAACGATATTTGTCTGCTGCTGACACAAAATGAGTTATCTTATATTTCTCTGGCCACCAGTTTAACGGGTTTTAGACTCTATGCTTCTCTGGAAGGGAGCACGGCGGACAGTTCGAATGACTGTAATCAGAGGCATTATGGCGGACAGATATTCGGACTTTCAAACTTTTACAATTCTTTTCTGATATACCACTTGTGGGGATTCATTTTAAAGCGCTTGGTGTAAGAAAACTTTTCACCGGCTTAGTTTTTCGAAATTCGAAAATTTAATTTTCCCCATAGAGTTAGCACAGGGATGGCGGCCATTTTGAATTTCAAATATCGGTAAATCTTGGGTTATTTGTTTCTCTAGTACCGAAATTAGCAAGGTGACTCCCGATTTTCATTCTTGATTTTGAAAGAGAATGGCCGAAAGATTTTGAGCAAAAGTTTAAGTCTTTCACTTTCGAGGCACATATTTGACAACAGTCACAACTAAGGTCTATTGCCATTGATCATTAAGCTCCGGGGCCAATCTGCTTCATGCCCAGTAGTTTCGTTCCGTCACAGGATGGACAGCACCTTGGTCCTGCTTTTTGTACATGTAATCTATCACTTATCACGGTGTTGGGGGTGGGGGGAGACTGCGTGAGAGACTATGCACTAATTGAACGTGTTTTTAACAACGTTCCAGGTGATTGAGTACATCAAAAACGGCACCCTCCTCGACTGTCCCCCAGCTTGTCCGAAAGAAGTCTACAAACTCATACTCGGGTGCTGGCATCGACATCACAACAAAAGACTGCCAATCAAAGAGATCTATGATCGTCTGAAGAAGCTGAACGAGACGGGACTGACAGGATACACTGACTTGTATACCGACTGAAGAACTCTTTGCTCACGTTGAAAGATTTCAAAGTCGTAGACGTATACGTCAAAAGATTTTTTTCAAAGGCGAAACGGCCTTACCTTCAAGAGATCGCAGGACAGTTTTTCTTTGAACAAAGGTCTTGCGTTTGTACAGATTTTGGTGCTGATCAAGCAATGTCACAAAGTGTAAATTTCTTTTTTTATAGCGATGCCATTATTTTTGTCAATCAAGGTTTTTTTTTGAAAGATTAATCTTTTGACGAGCAGGAGAATACTGACTCGTCTAAGGGAACATTTTTTGCTTGACACCAGTGAAACGTCACTCAAATATTTATTTCTTGAAAGGGACCTCAAATCTTAGCAAACCTTACGATGACGGGTGTTTGGAGCTAGTAAACTATAAAACTTGTTTTTACAGATAGATTAATACGCTCGATTTATACGTAGGTCTATTTCACCAGTCCATGTAATATAATCACGACAAAGAAGTAGAAATTGTAAATGTAAAATATTTTTGTATGACGAAAAAAAATGTGTATCAGTTTGAAAGGCGAATCGGCGAAGTAGAAGATGTTCAGTTACATCACGATCATTTTAGTATTTATCTGATCAAATTAAAGGCATACAGTCACCTGTAATCTAAATATGCCCATATATGGTCAAAAGAGAGTTCCTTGGTATTCAAAATGCCCATGTGAGGGCGCTGTTTTTAAAAAGCGGACACCCGCTTAAAGTCTGTGATTGGTTAGATTTTCTCTTTCCATGGTAACTGTGGCAAAATTGGAACAGGTGACAGTATTCAGAGTATACCTTTAATGGAACTGGTGTTTCAACATTTGAAACGTTTCCACAGCAAAAAAGTTCTCCTTTCGAATGAGTAATAGAACCACAGTACCTCCACACAGTGTGGAGGGACTGTGAATAGAACATACCCTCGACGAGGAGAAGGGTTCAAAACAGTAAAGTCAGATCCAGCTCGGATCGATGCATCAACAAACACGACTTTACGATTTTGTTATCGTAGTCAACGTTGTTTCAATCTTTTCTTCAAACACAGGAGAAATTAGAATTTATTCGAGATACATTAACAAGAACTAGTCGAGATGGCAGAGAAATGGTCTGTTATTGAAAGATTTTGTTTAGAAAGCTACTCTAATCTTCTCTCGTACTCTTTTGTTGAAAAAAAAAACTTTCCGTATCGTTATCACCTGTAACATTTCCTTCCCAATGAGTCTCTGTCGGTTGTATTTATTGAAAACGTCCGGTTTTTACCACAGCTTGTATACTAGATATGTATACGTTTTAAGATTCTGTGTACATTTCGTTTGTGTTTATTGCAAACTTGATATAAGTGCTTGGAAAGAAAGTGATGGCAGGTGTGAGGCATGGGGGGTCACGGTTGTCACCATAGGTAGCACACGTGTCGCGTTACCATGAATTGAGTGCGTTGAACATGGTATTCACCATAACTCGCGTGTGTGTCACGTGGTTAGCACCATGAGCTGCGTCTGTAACGGCCTGGTACAGCCATCATCCAGTCAACACGGGTGTATAGCGTTGTAAGTGATATGCAATCACGGCATAGTGTCATTTCAACATGACGATGAAACAGAATAGGAGCGGAAAACAGGAGCTTTCAGGAAAGGTGTACATAAAGGTTTTGAAAATGAAATGTACAAAGTATATGTGTCTGTTCTGTAAACCGTTTCTAAAACACAGCGTTGCAGGCGACGTGTCTATCTTCAGAGATTTGTATAACTTTAATAGCCTATCTATTGTAGAGAAAAAATGTGATCTATTTAAAAAGGAAAGACTTGTAGAAATCTACCTCAACAATCATTTAGGGCTGTGCTTTCTTTAATATGACCACTACAGGATGGAATCTGGCTGAACACTTATATGTGTCACCTATCTATATTTTTCACAAAGGGCTTTGCCATTTGCTTCAGCAAAGTCAGTGTTATCACTCGATGGAAGTGACGCCATACGTTTTTCGCACACTGGACATGCGTGAGTTGTGCGTGTGTCTCATCACCTTTTGAAATAGACGTCGGGATTCAGAGAAGGGTACCCTGAACGCTGACGAACAACCTCCGGAATCTGACGGGACGAATTTAATGACGAAGTCTCTGGGCAGGGTTTTGAGGTTCAGTCTTTACTAACAATCGCGACGTGTCAAAATGAACTATGATTTTGAATATTTAACGGATTTTTGTAGAGGAATTTTATGACAAATCGAGATATTTCGTTTTTGCCATCTGACATGTTCCAGGAAAGTTTGCAGTTCGGAGTGATTTGATATGATTATTGTAATTGTCTTATTTAATGTCTTCAATCGAATCCTTTAATACGTTTTTAAAAATAGACTTCTCTTGGGCATCTCAAAAGTATACCAGAAGTCACTGTAAAAAATCAAGATGGCGCCCCGTGGTGATTATTTTCACGATGTTCCGTTCATTTCTAATCGGTAGGAGGCGCACTTTCAAGTTCCACGGTCTCTCTTTCACGGCCAACATGTTTAAACTTCATTATCAATGTCAGAAGAACGTAAACCATTGAAAGACTCCCAGTGAACTGCAAAGACAACTTTTATTTTGCGTTGTGACGTTTGGACTTCTGGTAGAATGAATGAGGACACCATTTTATTTGTTTTTCTTTCATATGTTTATTGATCAATCTATATTAAATTGAAAGCGCAGAACGAATACTCAAGTTTTTTATTTTTTTATCCAGAGAAAATTCATTGGTCCCGTCCTGCTCAGACAACCGCGTAAAAAAGCACAGTAACGCGTTCGACTTGCAAAGCAAAAAAAAGAGTCATTTACTCCCGACTAATAGTTGCAATGAGTATATTTTTATTGTGTGTAATTTTGTCATTAGCTCATAAATATATGATATATATTACTAATGTTCCTTTATCTGTTTACGGTGTACCGATAAAAAGGAGAGTACACGACTTAACTTTAAGTGACTTGTAAAAGTGTATCCGATTTTATGTTGGGTAATGTATGAAATAAATAATTCACACAAAATACATGTTCGCATGTCTGTTGTATTCAGGATTTAATGCAGTGCCATTTGCTTAATTTTCTTGTTTCAAGTTAAGGCCCGCTCCAAAAATATCGCTGAGTATGTTGCAGACTCGGATTTTTTGTATAAATTGATCAATCAATGAACGTTGTTTTTGAAGCAAATCGAGTGAGTGGTTATGACTCGGTCTAAGTGGAAAATATTCAACTCTACTTCGACTGTGAAATTTGACCCGATGGTGGCACTCTCAGTGAAAACAGGTATACTGATGCGTTTTTCAAAATCAAGGAAAAGTGGGCTAATTTGTGCATCACCTAGGACTGAGAAACACAAAAAGGGGGTATTTAATTGCAAAAGCTGATCAGTGAAAGGATAAGAATGCCCCTTCGAAATCTGGTAAACATTTTTCTTAGATGTGCAGCGCTAAATGGCATTGGGTATAGATGGCAACACCGTCTCAAATCTGAAACGTTCCAGGACCACAAAGTACCGTTCACAGGTAATTTTCATCCTTTAGTTGACCTGAGACGTTTCAGAAGCGTTTCATGGATCCTGTGTGAACACGATATAAATTGCCAAGGGGGCAGAACCTAACGTAGCTAGAATTTGGGTAATTTACATAAACATTAAAATATCGACAGTATGAAAAATTCCGGGGGGGGGGGGGCTGCAGGCTACGGCCCTGAGGGTGGTAAATACACATGGAGAATGTTCAAACTGGTAGTGGTTTGTAACCAGAACAGGTAGTTAGGCAGCACACAGTGCATGATGGTGTCGCCATCTCAGCGTATAGTCGCCATAACTCTTTTCAACATTATGTACATGTATAGCGGTGCGGTTCTATTGGCTTAAACATGAAGAGAGGGTGTTCACAGTCATTGCGATATCAGTCCAGTCAATCTATGAACTCTCAATGGTCCTGGGCTCTTTCTGCTTTTAATGTATTGTAGCATAGAAAGGCTGTACAATTAAAATAATAATAAGACTCCTTTTCCAATGAAAAAGTGATCAATGTATGATTTGAACTTCTAATTATTTACTTCCTATTTCGTATTAGGTGATTTCGAAGTAATAAAAATGTCGTTTCCTTATTTCACTATTTTCCTCTTTAAAGTTAACGAGTGATTGTGTGCGAAAAAGGAGATCTGTACCCAAGTGTTTCACTCGCATCTTCTCCTAATTCTTCTTCTTCTTCTTCAAATAAATATTTCATCAAGCAAGAACTCAAAAACCAATACACATAAAGTCCTCAAACTTGCAGGGCATTTGGTCATATGAGTAGACTACACGTGCACTTGGCCATTTAAATTTCCCCTGGTTATGTGACCTGGTTGCCATGGAATCAATAAAAAGGCTTCTTTAAAAAAGGCTTCCTCGTCGCGTGACTGACACAATGATACAATATTATACATAATTTATATTGGAAAGCAACTTAAAATTTACAACGTGCTTGAAGATTGGAAGCGATGCAATTATCTGACAACAAAATGAAGATGAATCTCTTCTTTCAAGGACAATTTAAGCTATTTTTCTCAACTGATTAAGCTTTCATGGTATAGATTTTATTCTTTTATGTGTGAGTTGACCAACACAGTGCAATGCATGTCGGCAAGAACGCATTTCAAAATCGGGCACACTAATGTACGTCGAACTGTGAAAAGCATGCTTCCCTAGGTTGACGCAACCAACGAAATAGTCAATTTAATTTAGCAAGTATTATTATATATGACGTTAACACAGACTATACTTAGCTCTAATAGAGAAAAATAATTTTGAAATATGTATTATTTAACGGCACCTCCAAGTGTGGATGAAATGGTGAAAACACGAGGTGAGGGGGGGGGGGGGGCATCTGATGCCGTGACGTTTCAGCAATTCTATATCTACGCGTACTTACAGTATGGTATGAGCAAGATTCGAAATTTCAAACGAGGCAGGAAGACAACCTTTCTCCATTTATTCTCATTTACACATTTTGACAATATCATGATATTTCGAACAAGTGTATTCCTTAAAAACACTAGTCAAGTCTAGTTGGATAAAGCCTGAATTTGAGGGATCTCCTTGCGGTTTGTAGTAGGGTCGACGTCGGATTTTATGAACAAGAACAGTCCGAGTGTGGGGCTGTTGTACTAGCTGGCGTTGTTTACCTCAACTGTTACGTCTAGATGTCTAGAAGAGTCATCATATAAATGGTCAAGGGCTTTTCATAAAAAATAGACCAAGCACGTAATGAATGGAGTGTCGTGATTGGTCAATTGCCAAACGGGAGCTTTTACAACTACCAAATTTCAAAACGACTATCTAAAACATTTTGCAACACGATTGGAACTAATTTGGGATAATTGGATGGTAAGTAATGCTCGTTTAATCTGCAAATGTAATCTCATCAGCTTTTCTTTTGAAGTTATACACTTGTTTTATGAGTAATTTGTAATATTGCAACATTCAGCTGTACAGCATCTAACACTTTCGAGAAATTCGAAAAAAAAACGAAGATCCAATTATCCCAAATTAGTTCCAATTGTGTTTTGCTTAGTTCATCAAAACTCGAACAGTTGACAATGCTATTTCAAAGCAAAGGAATCAAACAAACAGTCTGAGGACAAAAAGTTTGACAGATATGAAAGCTCCAAAAATACAATCTCGCAATTTTTCAGTTGTTAATTATATCTTCACGTACAATTACAATATCTTGGAGCACAGTAATTCAAAAACTACGTAGACAATATAGTGGTAATAATGGGCATATGACGTGGAGATGAAAGCTACAGTAGTGCTTGATAAAACCTGCAGTTTTCTGTTGATGTAGCCACTTTCAGATGTCGTCTTGACAAAGAATGGTGAAATGTAGAGCATTTACGGATTTACTGTAGATATCCTTGATATTACCTTCATAAAATAGTTCGGTAGGGTCTATGGTATAGGTACATGTATATATTGAGCCTTATGATTTTTAGCAAGGATAGGCAAATACACTCATAAATGATATACGGAAAACTGCCCTATTAAACTTCATATTGCCATATATTATGTATATACGTGTTTGCTAGCAGAGTAGAAAATAGCCCACTGTCCGCGCGGCATATAAATTTGAGACCAGTTTGATGACATTAACAGTTAATACTAATCTATAGTTGGCGGGTTTACAGAGTTGCCAACTTTTGGTTCCATGGGATTAGAGGTGAGGTATACCTTGTGTACGGAATCGAGACAATTTTCGGGGCTGGTACAATTTAAATTTGCTGGAGTGGGCAACTTTTCAAAGATACCTGCCCGGTTGTTTGTCTCTGATATTCCACGGATTTCCTACACTGTATACTGCAGTGTTAGACAAAATCTGGCTCAATAGACATGTATGGGTCTGATATAAATGCTATCTGTCGAGAGTACATAAATTGCATATGGAATATGGATCAATCACAGCAGATGACATATTCGTACATCTCTACATCACATATCTCCGAGATATGCCATGTTCACACATCTATCTATCTTGTATCTTCCAGATATGTCATTGATCACGGTGATAAATCATCCATTGTGCCATGCACCGTTCTGCATTGTTGGCAACGATCACTTTTTTCAGGAATGATGTATCACACTGTCTTAGCACCGTAACACCATGTGTATCATTGCGGATGGTCCAGTGGATTTGATCATCCCCAATGTGGTTCAACGACACTACCCACTGAGCATGCACTAATGCTCACCCTGCTCACGACTGCTGGTATGTTGCTGTAGTAATGTTCAGGGGTTGACTGTCCTTATACTACACAAGGTAATTAAGTCAGCTCGCCCCGAACAATTGACAAAAATTTAGCACCTACATGGAAATGTCCGGGTTCTCTGACCCCGGGGGTGTTTTGGGAGAGGAGGGCTTTCTTGGTGCCATAAATATAGATGTTATGTACAGACTGTAGTCACTGTATGTTACTCTTTGTCTTTGACTTCTTTGAGTTTCAGAAACTAATCAGAGTAATAGAAATGCACTAGAAACATGGTGCAGAAGCAAAAAATTAACAAAATACAGGTGTTCATACAAGTTTAGTCTATGTGATATACAACCTATGTGATTCTTATTATGCTCATAATGTTTGAGTTAAACATAGTTCATTTATAAACCCCCGGCTGTACTCGTTCGAATTCAGAGCATTCCGCATTTGCCTATTAGTACAAATGTGCATATAAGCTATTAATTGTCATGTTCATTAAACTTTCATCACAAGTAAAACCAAGCCTACAAATGTGAGCATGATCAAATTCAGTGTAATCCATTTTCGTATATGGTCTAATTACAGAAAGTAACTGAATATGCAAATGAACAAATTATGATGTCCTACTCATCAAACAAAATCTTAATATAACAATACTACAGGAACTTTAGAAGTCTGACCAAATTCTGTTCAATCACTTTTGAGATCAGTGATAGAATGCAGTGTTTTCTCTGCATGTTCATTGAAAGGGGCTCTTCTGCCCCATTCATCAAAATTAGGGGGCAGACTTGACATTTTAGGGGGCAGTCACTTTTGATGTGAATTTTGCCTTCTTATGAAGCGCTTCCTTGATATCATTACGGTCGTCACCCAGTTCAGTTGCGTCGTCCATGTCGTATGCAGCACATATGCATAAACATCGACATGATGACGTTTGTCAGCTTTTGATGTGCTCGGCTGCTGTCTATCTTCTGTCTAATTGTCACCTACAAGTTTCCCCGACTCAGGATTTGACATACATGTTCCCTCGGATACGATTCGGTCCGAATTTAGGGGGCAATAAATCCATGAAAATACGACCGATCCCCATGCGCCGATCAAACGATAGTGTTGCATTGCTATACACGTGCCTACACAATGCTAACGCTCAAATTTTCCATCTTCCATCATTGATTCACACAGTTCGCTGTACTATTTGCTTTGGTCACCCTCATATATCAATATATGTGGACATCATTGCTTGCTGTGTTCTGTGCGCGATTTTCGCGCAGTCAGTGACTTTTACAGGGCAGACAATGACTCGAAATGCGCAATTTGCGCAATCGCGCAGTCGAGAGAAAACCCTGAGAATGTAATTAAAATAAGTAAATAAGCTAATAATTATCATATGGTACTATCCAAAATTTCAGCATAATTAACATAGTGTGTGATCAGTGTACCCCATAAGTCTGATCAGTTTATGTGCTTTCAGATTTGATGTACAGCAAAGTTACAACAATTCATTAACCCTGTGAGTGCTGTATTTTTTCCCACCAAAATTTTAGTGTAACATTTTACCAATTTTTATGAACTTTTCTGTAATTTTTCTGATAATTTTAGACCAAATGAATGCAACATTTCATTGGCCACAGTTTTTTATCAAAATTTTGGCAAAAATCTGACAAAAATTGACTGGGGCATATTTTATAAGGGCGACAAATATTGACTTTAGCGCTCAGAGGGTTAAATATGCAAATGAGTTAATTATGACAAGTCACACTCACCAACTTTGATCATAAGCATGCTGTAAATATCAAGTATCTCTATGAAGTGGGATCAAATTTAGTATATTGTTTTGTGAAATATGGCCTACCCACAGAAAGTCACTAAATATGCAAATGAGCATGTCATACTTTACCTAACTTACAGTATAAGGTCTGATAAAATTTTATAAAAGTCTGATAAAATTTTATACAGCCTTATTAGAGAAACGCAATTATCATGCAAATGAGCCAATAGTCAGAATGTTGTGCGTCTGGTTAAATTCTTTGCATTCAGTACTGATATGCAGCCTAATTACAGAAATTAAACTAATATGCATATGAGCTAATACTCAGAATGCTACACTCATCAAACTTTGCACACAACAAAACTTATGTATGATCAATAAATATCTGAGGTCCAAATAATACCAGTGCATTCAGAATTAATATGTAGCCTAATTGCAGAAATTCATCAAATATGCAAATGAGCTAATAATCGATGTCATGCTCATCAAACTCTCACCATAGGTAGACCTGTGTTCAATCAATAGCGGAGGTATGGTGAAAATCAGAGCATTCATTATTGATATATAGCCTAATTACAGTAATTCATTAAATATGCAAATAAGTCAGTATATCATGCTCATCAAAATTTCAGCATGATCAAACCTAAGTGTGATCAATGAGTCTTAGAACTCCTGTCAAAATCTGTGCTGTCATTATTCATAAATGGTCACTAATTACGCAAATGACTCTTTATTATGGAGACCATGCTTGACAAAATGTTATGAGATCTAGAACTTTCCATAATTATGATATATTAAAAACTGCATGATGTTCTAAGTAACAGCATTTATGTTATGACTGGAACAAAGTTTGTGTACAAATGGACCGACAGACAGACAGACAGACGGACAAACACGGACATAAACGTCGTCGTGACCAAGACACCTCTGGCCCAGAGTGTCCAAAAATGAGAGCTTTGAGTTTCAGAAACATAGTCATAAAATACGATTATTCACAATAATTTATTTTTATTCAATAATCATGACAGAATAACTTGGATCAGATAAAATAAACAACTTGGCACCCCTTTGAAATGTTATGTATTCTTTTCTCTCATTCTTTTGAAAAGAAGACTCAAAAATGTTAAACAAGCAAATAAAAACGATGAAAAATTCTGTTCTAATCGACTTGCAATCAACTTGTCAGAAAATCCATGTACAAATTCAAGGCAGATGACTCACTGCTATAACAAAGCGGCAGCAAATAACAAGAAATTCCTTAAAACATTTTGGCCCTATTTTTTTTGTCTGATTGTTTGGCATAGTGTCCTTAATCTGTTCACCCCTAATTCCCTGTAAACAGGTCCACTCTCACCATTGACAACAATGAGTTTGGGCTAAACTATTGTGATGAAAGGGATTGTGTGATTGTAGATTCTGGGTTTCCTAAATATTCTTAGTTTACTGTGTAGTATGCAACCAGCCATTACTTGTGAAACACCACTTACTGCAGTGTGTGTAGAACACAGGATTTCACCGACATTCAAACAGAAAACATGTTGAACAGATTGTGAACTGATTCATTTGAAAAATCTTATGACATCACAGTAACTTTACCCTTGGGAAAATGACAAATCGTGGTGCATTCTTGACTTCAGAATTGAACTTGGAGGAAGCACTGAAAGACACTTCCAGTAAAAAGCATGGCGTTAATGCAAAAAGGTCGTATCTGCAAATTTATTATTTGGCAGGTACATAAAAAAAACTTAAGGTTCTGTATTGGGCCCTTTGGAATAATGAATTCTCTGCAAACAACTGAGCTTGTAACTCAGTTAACCCTTTGAGCGCCAAAGTCAATTTTTGTCACCTTTACAGAATATACCTACAAGTTTTTGCCAAAATTTTGATAAAGAACTGTAGCCAAGGAAATGTGTTTTCCATTTGGTCAAAAATTATCAAAAAAATTACAGAAAAATTCATAAAATTTGGTAAAATGTTGCACTAAAATTTTGGTGGGAAAAATTACAGCGCTCAAAGGGTTAAAACTATATATTTTCTGAAAGTCAAGATAATTTCAAATGCTGTGATTTGTATTTTGCAATCACTGTTTCTATAAGGATCAATGTGATAATAGATTTGAATAACCTTTAAAACATTGGCTTTTACCTTCCCCTGTACAAAAGCTGCAGTATTTCCAGTTGAAATTGCACCAACAATTGACAATGTAATGAACTGGAGAAGTGTGCCTGGGATTTCTTTTATCTATTGTACACTTTTTGTTACAGACCAATAAAAGGTGTATGGCTAGGGATTAATTACCAACTGGAAAATTATCTCTCACAGGATGATCTAAATCCTCAAAAAAAAAAAGAAAATTTCAGAAAAACACTTGCAAGACTGATACAACTACTTTTGATCATGCAAATGATGGTATTAAGCTCACCAGGTTGCTGAAACTTGCCAGCGATAGAAGAATCTGAATACAGTGTTGAAATCCCATCTGAAGAAATAATGTTAGAATCAAATTTACACAGTGAGTGACTCGTATATCAAATTATCCAGGCCATCTTTGAAGCTTAGTTTGTTAGAACATATCCAGTTTTGGTTCTATATAAAAACCAGGTAAAATTTCCTGCCAACAAAACTGAATTTCATCAACACACGTCTTTGGCAGTTAGGTCCACTGCATGGTTTTGCTCCCGATATTGGAAAACAAAAACTAAAAAAAGGAAAAATTGCACTGTAATCTTTCTAATAGACATATATTCTGAAGTGTCAAACTTTCACAAAAACATAATTACAACTTTGTTTCAATATTTTACTTACAAAAAATGTAAGTTTTCAGCTTGTTCTCACATTTCCCTTGTTTTTATTTCACTTTAATATTCAAGGTATTTAATTTTTTCTATAAAGGTATCCGCTTTTTTGCAATTCTTGCTATCATTTTGGATGTGTATTTTACACGGTACAATCTAGCTTAAGATTGACTTCCTGTTTCTATTTGAAAGTTATTTTTTTTTTTTCTGAAACTGTTGAATCTGGTAAATATGAACACCCATTTCTTGAAACGCAATCACTGGGGTTTTGCACGTGTACCTAGTACACACTCAAACAGAAATTTCATTTCTGCATAACATACATCGATAGCAAGCACAGGGTAAGGCTGAATTCAGCAAAACAGAACTCAAAAAAACTAAAACCACAAATCACATAGGTAGACTTGGATCAAGTCAGTGATTACACTTGTTTGTGGCAAATTTCTCTTGTTTGTGGCAAATTTCCTACATGTGTGTTTGTTTCTCGTTAACCCTTTTCCTGCCAGACAGTATCACTTCCCCATCAGGTAAGTCAGTATAAAGCGGTATTGAGCCAAAACATGACGTATTTTCACCCACTTGGCTTGGTCTGTTATAGCATCTTTAGTCCAAAAAAATCAAGTTTACAGTATTTATGTTTTCAACAGCTTTCAAATGTACAGTATTATGTTAAAATACACCATATGGAATACGTTGTGTTTCATTAATTTTAACCATCTTGACCTGATGGTGAAATGTGGACTTGGCAGGAAAAGGGTTAAACTGTGTCAGCATTAAAGGGAGGCTGTCGTTGGAACTCTGCTCAAAGGTTGCTAAGGACCCCTACGACCAATGTAAACACTGTATCTGGGTACATTGGTGATTTATGAAAGTTAAAACATGTTTGTAAACAATGAACATCGTAAAATTTAAATGTTGCAGCTATGTTGAAGTGACACATCTAGATATCATGCATGAAATACATTGCTTGTAAACAAGAAAGTCTCACACGCGCAGTTCCGACGACAGCCTCCCTTTAAAGTGAACATTACACAAAGCATACTAGGTTTATCATGTTCAGACATCTACGCCATCACTAATATTTCACATTTGCTAAGAAGATCTGCCACAGTAATTTCCTGAAAACCTCATAAAAAATTTCAGACAAACAGTTCTTGTTGCATATAAATGATAGCACTCTGATTTCATTTGTGTGTGTGTGTGTGTGTGTATGTGTGTGTGTGTATACACATACCGGTGCCGCGCCGATTTTATCCCTTGCCGATTTCGTCCCCACACATGCGCAGACTATCCAACATGGTTTCTATTCATAAAACGGCCCCAGATATGTACCCCGACTTTGAAGCCACTTTCTTCTATCATATGGCAGCCGTTTCGACTTTTTGTTGAGAAGCATTCTTATCATAGCCTGTCAAATCGTATACTTGTACCGAAATTCCTGCAGATGAAACAGTATTGGTCGATAATGGGGCACAAACTGGCAAGATCGCGTGCGCAACCGAGAGGTACCCGTCAACTCGCACCTTTTCCAACCCGCCCAGAACCAACTCGCCCGATTCCAACTCGCCCGATATACCAACTCGCCCGATTCCAACTCGCATATATCATAATCATCAAACTCGCATATATCATAATCATTACATGTAAAACGATTACTTAATCGCCCGATGCCAACATTAGGAAATAAAATATCATAAACTTATAATACATTTTCAACTAATTTAGACACATAAAAGTGACCAACGAATAGATTGTACGAAAGAAATTTTGGCGTGAACTTGAATTTTGAGTCGAGGGTCGAAATCGGCAACAGAACCAAAATCGGCAGCTATAGCTGTCGTGCCGATTTTATCCCTTGCCCGGATCCCTTGCCCGATGCCAACATTAGGAAATAAAATATCATAAACTTATAATACATTTTCAACTAATTTAGACACATAAAAGTGACCAACGGATAGATTGTACGAAAGAAATTTTAGCGTGAACTTGAATTTTGAGTCGAGGGTCGAAATCGGCAACAGAACCGAAATCGGCAGCTATAGCTGCCGATCTGATCCCAGTGAAGCCCTGTTGGATAGTCAGCGCATGCGCGGGGGACGAAATCGGCAAGGGATAAAATCGGCACGGCACGGTACATACATAAACAAGATTATAACATACACACACACTTGATAGAGGAAATAGAAACTGGACAGCAGGAATAAATTTTTTTGTAGACTTTTTACCATGCTTCAACTTTCCTGTATTCAGACTTTACACAAATATGAAGACATTACACATACATACGCTCATACAAAGAACTACTCACTCACACATACTACCAACAAAGATGACAGTCTTTCAACATCCTGGTGGGCAAATCGTTGAAGAAAATGCTATTACAAGAAATACTGAAAAGATGAAGGTAATTCAAACGGACGGATGTTTCAAGCTAAGAAAGAGGTATTACATTTTTTGATGTAAAAGATCAACAATAATTGTATCTCACTCTTTGCATGACATACTGCAATACCATCTAAACATACCCACACACACACACATTCAAACAAATCCCACCCAGACACACCCACATGAACACTCAGGCAAACATACATGCATCACACACATGTGCAAGCACCAGCTTCCACAATATTTCCAACACACACACACACACGCACACATGGGGTGCATCGACCACAATCTTCCTTCTTTCCACCATGCACAGCACCTGCTCTGTACTGCTCACAGTGCATGACCCTAAAGTTCACTGACTGCAGTGTTCGAGTTTTGCCATCAGGTCAGCATTACAAACAATGATATGTGTCACGAGGTGCTTATGTAAGCATGTATGAATTACTGTGCAAAACCCACCAAGGCACCATCAGATTGACTGCACTTCAATCAAATGTAAAAAATTAAGTTTGTTGTGATACATAGAAATATCTGGTAATACCGAAGTCTTTCAAATCTTCAATCTTTACATAAAAAAAAAAAAATATTTCCATGTAAAAACACAGACTCTAAATGAGACAAGCAGCTATTACACTTTGTTTACTAAATGCTCATAATAAATAAATATTTTTTTAGCACATCAATGTATTTTTCACATGTTGACACTGGCAGTCAAAAGACAATATCACATTTTACCAACCTGTCACTGACTTAATGATCAAAGGAATGCCAAAATGGATCGGGAGTTGGGAAAGAAGTGTCTTGGCAGCAGGCTCTGTTCAGAAATAATGATCAATTTAGACAGAAGACTGCACACTCACAAAGCTGTTTGCCCCAATCACTCCCTGAGAATTGATTGCCACGGTTAGGTGTTGCTTGGATTTGTCTCAAAAAAGATGCTACATGAAATAAACAATATGAAAACTGTTCCATCAATGCTATTTTCATGACTTTCTTTGTCAGAAACTTCAGCGTTTTGTCTCATCAAGTGGAAACCGAAGAAAGATCCTCACTTTAGATCTACTAAATTCTAGAACAAAGAGATTGTACATTCACGCATAGAGAAACAAATGTCTTCTATGTTAGGAGTATTTCCGTGTCAACGTGTAAACCAAGGCTGTTATTAATCACAGACGATGCCTAACTTAATTGATTAAAATGATATATTTCACACCCGTAGTGAAGTGTCTTCTCTTTGGCTGGTAACAATGGTACTTCTACTAAAGGATCAGAATATGTAAGCCCTTGTCCTCAACAAAGTTGTCCTGACTGCTGTAACCATGGACATGAGAAGATTCGCGACACAAAAGCTTGCAATCCATCTATCTTTCATATCATCTTTTCTCTCTTATCTTCTCTCATCCCTTGTAGCCATAGTAATCTTCATTTTCTGAACATCAGATTCATTCATCTTCTTGACAAATCATCTCTCCGTCTCCTTCAACTCGTGTCTCCTCTACCGGCGTTGGTTCCCGCTGTGCGACCGGCAGGTAGACTTCATCATCCTCATCAAAATCATCATCTTCTTCCTCCTCCTCATCACTCTCCTCATCCTCACTGGGTGCATCCTCTCTGTTGTTGTCATGGCAACCAACGGTCTCCCCGCTTCCAATTCTGTCTCTTCGTTGTGGCGGCGGTGTTGTCGTTTTCTCACAGATTTCCTCTTCAGGGCTGAAAAATTGTGCACGATATTATTCAAAGTCTAGACTCTTTGGTGTTACATTTCTGACAGAAGAGCAAGAAACAATTACTTGAAATGTACGACACTGTAATCTCCTAATAATTGGCTTTTCTCCCTTCAGCAAAATTTACATGGGATTTCAGAGTGTCATATTCGTTTTGTAATCTTAAATTTACCTCAGTAATTTTATTACTTTATCATTTGCAAATCTTGATCAAAGTGGAAAAGAGTAGAAGCTTAGGCCTTGAGGTTTGATAATGCACTCACAAGCATAGTGGGATTACAACGGCAGCGACTATGTGATCGTGGAAAAAAATTCCCACTGTACAGCAGTGATGCATGATCCATTAGATGTTGAACGCAGCTCTTGCCTGCTTTAATCATATTCCACACTGATGAACATTGTGCCCCTTCCTACACAACTTGTATCAGACACATTCTAAACTTAGAGTGTACAAATGTCCGTACAGCATTTGTTTAGCTGTAAGGAAGTCAGTCATTTGAGCATCACTAGTTTCAGAGGCAGTGCTCATGCCACGAGGCATGGACACTTCGTTTTACTTTTCTAACCATTTGCACAGCCATTGCATCTTCTACCATATACCGAAGACCACACATTAGGCCAAAAAAAAAAAAAAATGTTTCTGGTCAGCGCGCGCGTCACTTGAACAACAGCGCGTCACCCTTTTTTTCCTGGTTTGTGGCCGGCGGCTGTGGCAAACTACATACTGATTACTATAACACCAAACCAAAACGGCTGAAGAGAAAGAGAAAATTCTTTGGGGCACATGATCAGTGACTGCATGAACAATTTAACGATGCGACTCAGGTTCAAAGGTCAATTTTAGCAATTTTTTTTTATTTCAAATTTCGAAGCACTGACACATGGTCTTTCTTTTGGGGAAAGGTGTTGGGTCACATCGTACCGGAAATTCCTGAAATATTACTAAAATGGAAAACTATCAGCTACACCGCGTGCCATTATTTCCCTTTTTGTCTTAACGGTCGCGGATTACCGACCACGATATCTTTGATAAACACGCAGAGATTATGTATAGGCTTTGCGGTATAGTGCGCATGCGCTAGCTTCAACGTTATGCTCAGCGTTTTGAACTCCGCATGTATCGGTACGGCAAACACGTCGAGCAGACCAAAGCCGGCGCTCGCGCTCCGTACCGTCGAAAAAGCAAGCGAGGTCCACAAAAGCGGACCTGAAAAAGATGGCAACGTGCGCAAAGGTCGATTTAAATGTAAAACAGTCCGACTTTGACTCATACTCCCTGCAATAACGATCAAGAATGCAGTGAAGAGTCAGATTTGGCCGAGGACGCAGACGATAACGGAGACAACTATGAAAGTATTTGACACGCTGCTTTTCGAACATATCCTAGGCTATGCTGATTGCATACCCGAGTCCAAAAATTAGCCTGAGCGAGATGAAACTTCTGTTAGTTGCGATAATTTTATCACTCTTGCTGTACATGCTTGGTGTTAGTATCGTGTTCTTTTATATTTTTAAACTCGAGTTTTCTATCGTGCAGTCTTTTCGTGTCTGCTGAGAACCTTGAACAACACCGTACCCGACAACAAGTGACATTTATGTCAAGGAGTTTCCCAAGCCAGTGCAGGAGTTCATACACACATAATGTAGATTCACAAGAGCAAGTTCACCGATCTGCTAATTTTTCGAAACGAAATGGAAATATTGTTTTTTATTTCATGCCTTTTCTTTCTTTAAATATAACCCAAAAATTAAATTACGTAAAACGTGAATTGCGAGGGTTCACAAATGATTATTGTGTGCGTGTTGTCTAAACTTATCAATTACCCGCCGACTCCACAGCTGCTAGCTGGACCTCAACACTGAACGTAAAACAAATCCGGCTCAACTTCTAGAAGTGCTGAAACTAGCAATTTTTGCTATATGAGGTCAGTCATCAAAAGTTTGACTAAAAGTAAAAATCTCCGAAATGATAATGTGTGCGCTGGTATTGCGCAAGTCGAGTGACTCCACTAGCTGTGTAGACTAGTCGATACTCTGTCTCTCGGAACACGCTGTCGATGACAGCCTGCACTGTTCTACGCTACGGCGTGATAATTATTATTTTGATAAAATCGGTACAAGAACACATATAAATAAAGTTTGAAAAAATAACACGAGTCAATCTCTCCCGTCGTAACGAAGGGCGACAAGTTTGCAGTGCGGTGCAAAAGCTAAGAAAATACGACAGACATTTTATGTTGTCAAGAGTTACATGTGTTCGTCTCATCTTGAGGTAGGAAAACTAGCAAGTGACGTCCCGTTCGCACAGTGTCGGCGCTAACATGAACTTGACAATCACTTTTCACAAAGAACATGCATAAATTGCCGATCGCGAGACAGGAAGTAGACAACTTGAGTCAAGAACAAGTGAATGCCCGACGCGATCGCGCGACGACAGCACACAGGTCTCGATCTGATAGACTTTTTTACACAAGTTTCGACGTCTTCGTCTTGACTGTGAACACTGGTAACCAGATTGTAACCGTTGAGTTAACAGTATGCAGTTAATATGCTAGTTAAACGTTCCAAAATGGATTAAATCGCTAAGTACCCCTCTGTGTTTGTTGTGTAAATACCACCCACTGCTGGCACTAAGCATTTGCCAGTTTAGTGTATAATTTCTTTCTATTTTCACACGATCTGCAATCCTAAACATATTCAAATTCCCAAAACTGACTCTAAATATTTCAACTTATTCCTGGTATAAGAAAATTCGCAGAAAATAGTGCGCGAGTCGGACTTCTTGGTCACAATGTGTGACGCATAGGTCGTTTACACAAATCGTCGATTTTCTCAGTTCCGTTTTTGGCAGTGCGTACATTATTCAAATAAGTATAAGTCGGCGGCGCCTGGACAGACTAGCCTGATTTTTCACTGTGGACAGTGAATGAATATATCTGAAAGACCGTGTCTCAGATTTCCGATAAAGGGCCTGGAAGTGAAGATATCCTGACAAACATGAACAAAGGCCGATAATTTATGCAAAAAACGTCAAGTTGACACTTTGAAGGTGCATTGTGCGAAAACAAAAGCGAATTTCAAAAATCCGGGACACGGTTTTTGCCCAGTATACCCAGCCGTCGATTGCCGTTAACAGATCACCAAGGCCGATGGGAGATTTGTACTTACACTTTTTTGAGTAAAAAAACTAAAAAACACGTGTTTTTGAGTAAAACAGCCGTATGCGCACTGTTTTTGAAAACTAACAAATTTTCTGAACTCTTCGGTGACCGAGCAGATAAAAAAAGTACCACATGTCGGGTGTGTGACCACGTCTTCTTTGTGAAAATGAGGATTGAAAATAAGTGACAATGAAACTGAGTCGCTACCTTAAATGTTACTATATTGATAAAACTGTAAAACTCAGTGTTCTCCCCAGACCATAGCGGTCCCGCTATGCTTTCGCCTCTCCCCGTACGCTTTGATTCTCCCCGTTACGCTTTCAAATAGTCCCGCCATCCTTTAGTTCACACGCTCTGCGTAGCTACTAGCTGATGCATGCATTGTCTACACATTAGCGCTCACTTCAACTTTCAACCTGGTGGAAGGTGTGAAGTATGGTATGCATCAGATAAGTTGTCCGTAAGTGTTGAGAGGAACGTTAAAACAATAGAAGAATCGGCGGGGTTGTTCACAAATTTTCATTCCAGAACGACTATTACGACCAACAAAGACCTTTAATACTCAGCATACATCGCGGACAAGTGTTCACAGAGGTAGGCGGTGTAGCACTAGCAGGTCCTTTGATCACATTCCCATGCTTTGATCAACGAAGTGGATCGCAAAAGAAACAAGAGCTAACTGGTGAGGTTGATTATGATTGTACAATGATGAGTTTTGTCCTAGTACGATCATGATCGCATTCGAGTTCACATTGCATAAATTTCAATATGGCGGCGGCCATGTTGGTCGACGTGTTTACAACGTGTTGACATTGATACTGGCGTCGCGTGTGGTGCCACTCTGACACGTCCTCTGAAAGATTTTACACCTGATTTTCAAGGGATTCTAGTCGTACTTAGTTCATGTCTTGTGATCATCTTGGTGGTATTTTTAAAATCAAGAATCGAACGACGATGTCCAGTTGCAGTAGAAGTTATTGGGGATGGGGGTGGGGGGGGGGGGGGCGCTGGTTGAAATCTATCCCCGTGATAAAAAATTATTCGCGGTGTTTGTCGTTCAAAAATGATATAAAACTCAATTACATTTGAATTGTGTAAAGCTTAAACTTGTGAATTTCCTCTTTGTTGGCAAGTTTTGACAATTTATTAGCAATATATGTATTAATGAAACTCCAATCAGACGAACCATTTCTTGCTCTCAAAGTTTCAATCTGAATCTTGTGTTTTAATTGCAATTGTAATTACAATACTGTGATGATTTATTTAAGTGTAATAAAGAGTTTCCATGATGTTCAAACTGCACACTTGTGTGTTACCATTGCATTTTGTTGTGAGTGTACATGTATGTGTGGATGCATGTGCAAGCTTACATCCATATGCAAATATAAATTAATGATATGCAAATGATTATGCAAATTAGCCGCTACGCTTTGGCGCTTTAACTGACCCTCCTCCCTCCCTTGAGGAGGAGAAAAAAAAAAAAAAAAAAATCCGCGTCGCCGCACCATTTTTTTAAGAAAGGCCTGACCAGAAACATTTTTTTTTTTTTTGGCCTTATAGAAAAGATAGAAAGATAAAAATCAAAGAAAAATTGTGGCCCACCTTTCATTATCTACTGATTGTGTGACTAGTGCTGTCAGACTGGTAGAGTTGGAAGGCTGCCTCACATGTTGTCCAGTTCTTTTCAGTTTCAGTAAGGCCTCGCAGAACTTTTTTCCCATCTCTTCCAGCTCCCTGGTTCCGATTTGAAAACCCTGCAAAGTATATCAGAATTTCCATTCAAATTACTGACGTGTTTCTTTCATATTTATGAGTTGTGCACAGTAAAATATTCTGCAAATGAGGATCACATACCTATGATGACATGAATCACAGTTTATGAAAAAGTCACTCTGGCTAAGTGGACCCTGTTGTTTTACAGCTTCCATTGCGTTGGTCGGCCCCTGACACGGGTTATAGAGTTTAAGAGAAAAAACTTGAGTTGGGCACTGTTGAACTAAATTGAGTTGGGCACTAAGACTGTTGAACTAAATTGCACAAGAAAGCTGCTTTTACCGCATTTTCCATACAAGAGTATTCAAAATATTTCAAATCCAATTGGTGCTTTTTTTAAAACTCTTTCTACAGCCACATTCATCTTATCTACTTTTTAGAAGTCTTGAAGCTGGACTGGTGTGAAAGTTGAAATGATCTGGGACTTATCTTTTACATTGCAGATGCCCTTTGACCTTACCTTATATGGGCCTTGATCACAACCACAGTAGGTGCTTTCCATGGTATAGCTGCGTAAAACACCAATCTCTCTCCACACAACCACACGAGCTGTCGCCTCTTTGGATTTCTCAACAACAAAACTGCAGTTGCTGATTGAAAACGCTGGAGCACTAGTGAGCAATTTGGGCAAGGTCTGTTCAAACAAAACAGAATGAAACATCAAAGCTAGAAGGCAAAGCCTCTTTTAATACTGTCATACATTGAAGGGTTCTGTACAAAATTACTCAATGTAGAGACTAATAGTTATGTAAATCAGTGTATCATTATTACAATGATGTGCTCTTTTCATTGGACAAGACATCGATCCTTATGTAGCTATGACAACAATTGACAAATCAGAGAAAGAATGGGCCCCTGAACTGGCATGGAAAGTTAAGATGGAAACCAACCATAGGGACTTTGTGTATTTCAAAGAATGAACCTATACAGTGCAAACACCAAATAACCATAGCTTTTTTGATCTTTTGAAGTTTTATCATTTTAACTGGTCCACTGAAAAGTTTGTCATCCTTTCCATTTACATCAATGTTCTGACTTTGGTTCTCCTGTTACAAAATACCAACACTTGTCTGTTGATATGGTAGCTTGATTCCCATTACAGATACACTCATCAAGAAAACTGATGTTCTTTGTAGATTCAATCAAATTATAGCAAAATGATTTGGCGTACCTTGTAGCTGGTGTCTTCCCTGGCTCCTGAGCTTCCACTTGAGACGGTTGCATTGTCTTCAGCCAGATAGGACAAGGCACTGCTGCATCCGTACATGAAGACGTTTTTCCGACGAGAATGGCCGTGGTAGTCGCAATAGACCAGAGGCGCCTTGTCAATCAACTGCAGATATTGCAACAGACCCTTGGTATGGTAGATAGTGGGATGGAGGTCAGGGCTGGTGTCCAGCCATCTTCTATTCAAGTCCTCACCACTCAGTGAACAACGATGGCTGTGGGACAGAGGAGCAAAAGCAGTGAATCATGGGATACTTCACAGAGAATAGTGCATTGTGGGTAACTTCACACAGCTTCCATCATTTATCTAATCGTCTCAAAACGGACGAAGTACGAGCAGACGTACGAGCTCGTATGAGCAAATTACAAGTGACGTAATGTGCCGCACTTTCACCGTACAAGTGACGTATTGTCAGTATTTCTCTATAGTCTGCCTGTGTTCAGCGTACTTTTGCGAGTGACATAACAAAATACATGGCTGTGTGATCGAAAAAATCTCATTGTAATTTGAAGGAATATGGCAAGTTTAATGTAAAAAAAACTTCAAGAAAAAACAACGCAACAGTTATTGCAGCTTTACCGGCGGTAGGTTCATATCCAGAGCCCCGTTCAGTCTACCGCCGTCGCTTGAAAACAATCTCATAAACCCAGCCATATGGGCAGCTGTGTGTGGACAGCTTGATGCTTGACTTCCCGGAGAAGGCGAGCTGTCACGTTCAAGCTCAGGATTATTTGTCGATCAAATTTCAGTAAATTTACCTTACCTAGATGAAATCTTGTCTATAGGCTTAAATATCGCCAAAGTTTGACAAATGACTTAGATTTTTCAGGTTCATATCCGACACTTTTGAGTTTTGAGTGCAGACAGAAATAAGTTTTGAGGCAACATGGCTGCGACCCCATGTTGACCCCAAGTGAAAATGTGTTCGCGATAAAATCTTCCTATATTTTTTTCAGAATTTTCGACAAAATCAATGCATCTTTTGTAAAATATTAAAATAAAAATGTGATGTTGCCATGTCTCCATATTTCTAAAATATCTTTCGACGGAACATGAGCAAGCAGGCCCGCACAGCTGTTCCTGAGGTTATTGCTAAAGGTTGCATAAATTAGCTGGCAGGCATGCAGCGTGTGAAACATAGCTTGGAGTCGACAGCACAGCGCTTGTGTGGGACAGCGGCGTGTACAATTATTTAAGGCTTGGAAGTGCAAGGAATTATCTTTATTCGAAAGAAAGAGGAGAATAACTGAGAAAATGTATAACTAAGTCTTCCTACTGCGGAGAAATACAGCTGTGGTCATTTGCATAATAATAGTCTCCTTGCTGGCAATTTTCAACGTGACGTAGTTGAGTCCAGACAAATGTGCGTATAGAAGCCTCACTGGATTTGGAGTTCACGATTGGAGGGGGTCTAAAAATAGTTGCTAATACAAACCGCAGCTTCAATTTTGAATTTTACGGCCTTACGTCAAAATCTTGCTGTGTGTGATATACCAGCATTGTACGTCACTCGTATTTTGAAAGTATGGGTACATTACGTCACTCGTTCTGTGAAAGTACGAGGCCGTACTTCTGCTCGTACAATGTCAGTTGTGAGACAATTACATACCTCCTTCCATAGCATAAAAGCTAAATTCTTTCCATTACAGAAATTCATCATTTATCTGCTCTTGGGAGATGTGAGACTGTTTCTTTTAATAATTTTTTAATATTAGGTAGCCAGAATGAGCAATATTAAAATAAACCCCTATTTTCACTGATTAATTAGCTTGAAAGGTAAACTCTTTAGTCAGAGTACTGCAAAACCCAAGAATGGAGATTCCACTTTGCAAAGTCAATCCTACAAGACTTACCAAACACACTAGCATCACCATTTCAGGATTCAAAAGTTCAAAGGTTTTTCAAATTTTTCAAACACTGAGAAAGGAAAGAAACTGGACTCACTCGTTTTCATTCTCTTACTTTGAGCTCACTGTATTGCAATATTTTTTTTTGTACAGATCATTCAAATCACACCCTAAAGCAAATGAGAGTCCACAAGACTCAGGTATGCTGCACTTCAGGGGTCCATACACTCAAAGTCACTTGAAATTCAAGGATTTTCAGGGACTTTTTCATTCATTTTTTAGATTTTGGTACTCATACAATATACCATTTTCCAGACCTCATTTTTACAATATATCATTTTATATATCACTTTGCATATCATTTTTACAATACCTTGACTGCTCATCTAGTCATTTTTGAAAATTGGGGTGGATTATCAAGTTTCCAGGACAATCCACAACTCAATTTTATTTTCAAGGACTTTTCCAGGACGTTCCAGGACTCTCCAGGAATGTATGGATCTCGCAATTCCAACATACACAGAGAAAGTGAAAATTACCTTCCATTGATCACACCATCTGGATTCAACATGGGAACAATTTTGAAAATGTAGACATCTCGCAGTGCCTGCGCTGTCGGATGCCGACTCATCAGAAAATTTAAAGAGCCTTTCATTACCCAGGATGCATTGCTTTCACCCGGATGGACACGTCCTGAGAGAAAGATGTATGGACGACTCCCTGTATGGAAATCAGACACACAAATGTCAACAAGAAAAATATACAAGTATTATTTATTTTTATCTACTGGCATAATTCACATCTACACTACTGAAATCTGAAAAAATTAGTATTGTAAAGGCTTTTTCCGGTGAGATTATAGTACAATAAACAGGACTGTCATTTATCAAAGTGTTGAGGAAAAGGTTCATGCAAACTATTTTACAGTTAAAAGGTCATCGTGAAAAAGTCATCTTTTGGCTTCATGACCTTTGACCATAAAGACATCTAACATCACTGATCACAGTTCGTGATCTTGCCGCGTGACCTCTGACCTCATCCATCATAAATTCTGAAGGAAATAATTGTTATATTGTATCAGAATGACAGATGAGAAATAAAATGAACTCACTGAATTGTTCAATGCCTTCTTTGTCTTTAGAGAGTGGGTATGAGGTGATGGTGAGAACAGGGCAGGGATTGCCACCGATGGTTTCACACAGTGTCTGGATCTTGTAGTAAATGTTGCCGTAGTCATTGTCAGTCAGACCTGCCTCCAACTCAAACAAATGAGTCTGAAGAATGGAAAGAACACAGAACGCAAATCAAGACATAGAAGTGGCTAATGATGATAACATGTGAACTGCAAATCGGTCGTTCCTATCTATACATCTCAGAAGGAGATATTTTGTGAGACTCATACAGGTGTGTAGAAATAACATCTCAAAATGTAATAACTTGTATGACTAATGTTAAACATAGGCTCCATTTCATCTCAGTGGTGAAATTTTGCTGTCAGGGGCTTGGGGAACTGAGCATAAGACATACTAATTCAAATCTATGGAGAAGTTGAAAATATACAAGACTACTGATACTTGCATCAAAATGTAAATATAAAGAAACAGACCAGTCTATTTACAAACAGAGATGCAGGTTTTGACCTTGGTGGACTGTCACAGTAAGATCATTTGACATTATAAGGTAGAAGCATGCATACAGAGCTCAACTAAGAACATACCTGTAGCATGGAGTAAGTGTAGGGATAGTGGTATGCCATGTAGCAGATATCATCATCATGGGGAAATATCATTCTGAATGTCAGAGAGAAGTAACTTTTGCCTTTCTGACCACCGGCGGCTGCTGAACTGCGCGAATAATGGTTTTTGTAGTAGCAGATATCAAATCCAGCCCGCACCCAGCTGGGACGGCCATCTACAGCCTCTCTTACTGAATACATCAGTGGCTGCATGCCTAGCAAAAGACAGAGGAAAGTTGATTACGGTCTACTAAGATTCAACAAAACTACCACACATGTAACCTTCCTTGCTTTTTAAACTGTATTTAAGACCAACTTGATATTAAAGAGTTGGGATTAGACTGTTTTGTTGCAAGGAAGAGGCTGGATAACAAAACTTGATACACAGGTTGCTGAGAAAATACCATTTTACATACAATATCACTGTTCTCCGAGAAGCACAGATTCGTTTAAGTCCAAGTTAACTGTAAGCAAGAAATAACAGCAGGAACCAAATTTCTGCTTCTTTATTGAACCCTTCCACCACTATGGTTTGGCCCAAACCCATCGTTATCACTGGTGATTGTGGACCCATTCATGGGGAAACAGGAGTGAACAAGTTAAGTCGTGGGTCACGATAACAACAACGCTGTGATGAAACCTTGTGCCTTATATTGCAAAAGGTACTCACACCAACAAGTGATTAACTTACCAAAATTAAACTGGCTGTTTGGTTTTTCACAGTTGACCATGTTGAACCGATAGGGAATATCTGCCTTCATACCACTCACTTCAAAGTAAAACCACTGGTGATGATGGTTGGAGTTTATGTCAGAATTCAGAATCAGATCATATTCATACTTGCGTATCTGAAAGGCAGAATGACAAATGTGCATTTTGATAGAGCAGTTCTTTTTTCCTCTCTTACATGAATAATGTTGCATTTTTTATCACTGTGGAATACCGGTATACCAATACTGACATCTTGCTCCCACTTTACTGAGTAAATGGATTTGTCCATAGGGAAAACTACACAAAGATATGGCTGGACATGGAAGCCCCCTAGTTGCCATGCTTTGTATTACCTACAGTATCAAACATATATTGTCTTCACTGAAATGCTAAAACGCTTTGCAGGGTGCTCTGGAAGGATTCATGGAACAGTGGTACTTGCTGGAATCGATACTGTGCTTGTTATATGTTCTTGCACGGCTATGAACTATCCTCTCACTAAACCTGGCTCAAACATTACAAAGCTTGCCATAACAAGTCATCGTTGATGACACAGTCCCCATTTGTTAATGGGTACTTTGATAACAGGTCCTCAGAGAGGATAGAGTCCTCTTCACTAGGTCTGTGATAAAAATACTTTTGAATAAATTCGCTTGATACATGTCTGAGTTGTAGTTCAGGACATGAAAAAATCGTAACAAAATGGCCACATGGTGGCCATATTGGATCGTATCACAAAACAAATCAATGTGCATATGTATGACATAGGTCAATGTCCTTGTACCAAGTTTGAATAAAATCTGTTGAGATATGCCTGAGTTATGGCTCTGTACATGAAAAAATCGTAACAAAATGGCCGCACAGCGGCCATATTGGATCATATCACAAAACAAATTGATGTGCATAGCTATGACATTGGTCAACGTCCTTGTACCAACTTTGAATAAAATCTGTTGAAAAATGCCAGAGTAATGGCTCTGTACATGAAAAAATCGTAACAAAATGGCCGCCTGGCGGCCATATTGGATTGTATCACAAAACAAATTGACGTGCATATGTATGACATAGGTCAATGTCCTTGTACCAACTTTGAATAAAATCAGTTGAAACATGCCTGAGTTATGGCTCTGTACATGAAAAAATCGTATTAAAATGACCGCCTGGCAGCCATGTTGGATCGTATCACAAAACAAATCGACGTGCATCTGTATGACATATGAAGTAGTCCTTGTACCAAGTTTGAATGAAATCGCTCCCGGCATCTCTGAAATATCTGCGTGAACGGACGCACGGACGGATGCACAGACGGACGCACGGACATGACCAAACCTATAAGTCCCCCCGGAAGGTGTCCGTGGGGACTAATAAGCATCAAAATCTTATTCAAGAGGGGCTCTTTGTTTTGCATAAAACCAACCCGTACAGTGCAAATTCAGAACAATATCAAAGGAGAACAATCAGATGAAATAATCACATACCTGTACAGCTTTACGAAGATTTCCACTTTCAAAAAGGGAATTGAACTGTAGAGTGTCACTGGTGTCTACGGAATCTGGACTTGGAAAGTTTCTACAAATAGAGAATAGAATACAGTGTCAGTGTGAGCTGTGCGATGTCACACTTCACCCCAAAAGCTACTATGAAATAGGATTGATGAAGACAGTTTTATGTCAGCAAAAGAACATTTGTTAAGGTAGAATGAGCCACAGGGACAGCTATTCGGACTCTCAAATTTGTACAATTCTTTTCTGATTTATCACTTGTGGGCACTCATTTGAAAGCTCTTGGAGTAAAAAGCATTTGCACTGTCTTAGTTTTTCAAAAGTCGAAAATTTCTTTTTTCAAATAGAGTTAACACAGGGGTGGCGGCCATTTTGAATTTCAAGAATCCATCCATCCATGTTTAATAGGTAATTTGTTTCTCTAGTACCAAACTTTGCACAGTGACCCCTGATTTTTATTGTTGATTTAGTAAGAGAATGGTTGAAAGTTTCATTGAGAAAAAATTGAGCAAATGTTTAAGTCTTTCACTTTATGTTATGTACCTGTTGATATCAAGAAACTTTCCTGAAAGTCAGCTGGGTAACTTCACTGCAAAACATCACGTATAATGGAGGACAAACTGTACAGCACATACTGTAGATACAGGAAATTACTGGGAAGATTTAAATCCCATACTGTGTATCTTCCAAGAATAAACCTTACAATCAGAATGTTGAACGTACAGAATGAGACACAAAGATGTGAGTGGAGAGTTACTGTATATTGACCAGTGTAACTGGTATGGTTTCTCTGTGATTAATGAAACAGCTTTCAATGAAAGCTCCCTGCAGTGGGCCTTTGAATTACTTTCTAATTTTAGACTGCTTTAATGGCAAAATCTAGATCCATACACCACTTCAGTAGGAGGGGGACTGAATGTCTGGAACAGTCATGTTCTTAAACTCTGATGTTTAACAATGATAATCAGTTTTTTAATATAACCTTCTCTGCACACCAATACTTTTGTCACTGTATTATTTTTTTAACAGATGAGCATTGATAATAACAATTCTATGTCTTTGGCTGTACAAATCAGAATTTCGCCATTATCTTTTAAAGGGCAAATTATTGGGCAAACGATCAATCATTAGGATTACTACAAGTACTATGCAGAGTTAAATTTCACTTACTTTATCTTGATATCGTCGGTACAGTACGCATGGTATGCTGGTTCTCTGGACGCACCAGAACGGAGATGACTGTTTGTTGATATGATCAAATCGATGTCATAGACAGTCTTGTCGATCACGTTCTGGGGATGTATCATTCTGTCGATGTCGTCGAAAATCATACTCCTGTCAGACAGAAATGACAATGAAGCTTGTCAGGAAAAGAATGAAGGTTGAAAGATCTGCTTTTAACCCTTTCACCACCATGGTTCCACCCAAACCCATTGTTATCAATGGTGATCTTGGACCTGTTTACAGGGAACTGGGGGTGAAAGGGTTAATGACTGGATGTTGTCAAGGATGGTCTGGTCATTTTCTTGAGTGATAGTCTACCGCAGTGAAAATATACAGAACCTATGTGGGACAAGGGTGGGTTTGTTGTTTCAGTTCAATCCAAGAAATATGGTGATGTGAAAAATTACAAATGGTGATGTAAACAGTGGCAAATGCAATGTAGTTAGGACATGCTAGTAAAGACTTTCTCAACTTACTGGTTCCTAAACCTGAGAGTGGAAAAGCAAATTTTCATCTAAAGTTAATTTGGGTATCTCAGTTGGTGGTTGGATTTGGATTCAGATTGCAGGTGGAATCACTCTCCATACTACTGAGTAAAGATGTGCCAATGTCACAAAAGCAGGGTCCATACGCTGAAAGTCAGCTAAAATTCACGAACTTCCCAAGATTTTTTCAGCTATTTTCAAGGGCTTTTCGAGGTCCAATATAACATATTCCAAATATCATAAAAAAAAAATCATTTTACTTATCATTTTTACAATATCATAACTGACCATCTTGTCATTTTTGAAAATTGTAGGAGGATTATCAAGTTTCCAGGACTTTCCAGGAATCAATTTCATTTTCAAGGACTTTTTCAGGACTTTCTGGGAGACTTCAAAATGTAGGGACTTTCAAAGACTTTCCTGAAACGTACAGACCCCGTAAGATACACAGCTCATGTGCATTCAAACGTGTGGATAGTGATACACTCCACACCAGTGGCTTGTGTCAAACTCAAGTCTATGTACATGTTCTCTCTACAGCTAAGCTAAATATGTAACATTATGAATATAACTATACGTACTACCGGTTGTTGTTAACTTGCTACATACCATGTGTACACTTACTAAGTATTGGTATGAAACAACATAAAAAGTATTTTCTAGACAGACACCATGTTTGGGTTAATTTAAGCTAGAGAAGGACGGCTAAGCTTTTGCACTCATGATTAGTTTAGAAGAGCAGACGCATACGCAACAGGCAGCAGAACAAAGCCATCGCATATGACAGCATAAAGCTTTCAAAGCTCCTTTGCCATATAAGTTTGCAGCCAATCCATTGCTTATTATTCATTCCTTACAAATTAATCTTATGCCATTCATTTTTTGTGTCAAAGAAAAGTTTTATTGAACATGTATGAAAATTGGGTGTAAATATTTTTGAGTATTTTCAAAATATCAAGGAGGCAGCCAACTGTTTTAAGTCTTCTGAAAAAAATAGGCACTACACTGCACAACAGTGTGAGGTACACTACCATGGCATATTTTGTGAGTTTCAAAATGATCAGACAGCATACAGATATGGCTGCCTCCATATCAAATAATCACATTATTGTCAGTTCAGTTAGGTTTCCTTCAACAAATATTTCACAGCTAGTAAATATTTAATACTTTTCTTAACAACTATCCCTTCAAACCAAATTAACCCGGTACCTTATCGGAAACATGGACGGGGAAAGCATATGGATTAGTGAGCACTCAAAAAACAAACAAACAAACAAGACATTGTATGAGGAGCTACATAAAAAAACGACACCAAATTTTGCATAAATACTTCAGAAAGTAATTACTTGGTATATAGCTTGGCACTTGACACACGGCTTTTCCTAAAAACAATTGAAACAAAAAGAAGAAAATGCAAAAGAATATAGAAAATTGGGAAAGGTTAATTAAAATGGCACAAACACCCTGTAATATTGAGCATAAAACAAATTAAAAATCGAAAACAAATTAACTGAACAAAAATTGCTATTATGATAGGTCGTAGGCAAAAAACAGCATACATGTAGGATGTGTTCTCACCTTTGAACTCCACCTGGCCTATCATGGAAGGGCTCTTTCCTCAGAGGTGAAACGTGCCCATTGAATTCTGGGAAAGCAAGCTTTGTAAATGGCAATACGCTCTTTGTTCGGTGAGCTACTTCCACAAACACATCAGGGTTCCTGAAATGTTCCGTGTTCTCTGTGGATGAAGTGGTGGACGAGCTTTCAAAAGTGCTTTCATTCTGTTCCCCTCTGTCCGTTCTGGCACCGTCTGCTGACTGGGCACTGAGGGAGGTTATCATGAGGTCAGGGTTGAACGATTCCATGGACACATCCGCTCTTGACCGCATGCTGGGAATTGTAGGAGAACTTGAACTGCGCTCCGGGAGGTTACTCTTTATCGAAGTCATGGATTTGGAGACCCTGCATACTTTACTGGGGGTTCTGCTTCCCCGTAAACTGTTTTGAGACTTCGAATGTTTCCCGGATTTGCCGTTCTTCAAGCTATAGCCACTTCCACTGTCCATACTCCGTGTATCGTACGGATCTTTGGCACTGGATCTGGTGCTGTACTCTGAAGATGCTGAACTCCTTAGGTTGGAATCCGACACAAGGCGAAAACCACCCACGCTTTGCGTGATATCCGTTACATCAGTCTCAGAAGATGTTCCGTTAGCAACCATGTAGTTGTATTTTGACAAGTTTGGCAGACTGCAGCGATTATCTTTCATTTCCCTGCTCTGTAAATATCGCGACCCATTGCGGCTATCCAATGCACTGACTGTGGTCGATGAAAAGTGTCTGGGATAAGAGTCCATAGCAGCCGTGGGGATGAAAATGGCCCCTGCTGTCGCTCTGTTCATTTCTCTCTCATCACTTGCATCTTTATCTTCTTCAGTTTCTTCATCCTCCGGTACATAGTTTTCCTGTAAAGGTATACAAAAACAGATGGATGAAATCACACTGTGATATTACACATCATGTTATAAGGCTTTGTATCAAATCATTCTCATTTCAATCACAAGGAAATGTTTTTCCAAAATGGCAAACTCTCCTTCTCAAACACTCATTCTGATCTGAACAATACATTGTGCAACTTAAAATCCCTCTGAAACCAAAGCTTCCCTTCTTGAGTATATTTACACAGCGAGAGAATTTACCTTATGAAATGCACCTCTGCTAAGCCCCAGAATTCAATAGGTAATGGCTTTATTCACATAACCCCCCATAAGCAAAGATAGAAAATAAAATGATGCAAATTTGTTCTATCTTAATTTACGGAAAGTCAACAGAATAACTGTCTTCTGAACCTGCTCTGCAATGTTTCGAAGAGTGCCTTAAATTTTTTGATACTTTCAGACAGCAAATGGATTAAATCTTTATCATCAATTTTTAGTTCTTCCATACTTACCTCTGTAAATTCTAACAACTCTGGGAAGAAGCTCTCGTACATGATGAGATCTTCGGGAGTTCTCTTTTGCCTTTCATTTTTACTTTTCCCTTCCTCATCACCATCATCAAATTCCTGTAAACACGGACAAAGAGACTATGTTTACTTTCTTTTCACATCCTTTCTTTTCCTGAATACCAGTTTGGCACGAATACACAGAAGATTAGAACGCGCTTATTTTACTGGTGTAACATTCACTATTGCAGTAATATTTTCCATCTAATAATGAAAACACTACAAATATAAATCAAAATTTCCAACAATTACTAACTCACTGAAAGTTTCAATACTCTTACAGATCACAAGATCGTGTTATCATAATTTTGTAAGGCAAATACGAACCAAACATTTTTTATATAGATGACAAATGTGTGTAAATGCCTAATGCCTATGTAATTTTTTTTATAAGAAAGTTTTGAAAACAATTAATCAAAATTAAATAATACTCCTCACTTTATTGAGATACCAAACTGTAGTAACAGTATATGGCACCACTTTGAACTGAAAATATGGAAACTTTTATTATTTATGGTAGAATGCGCCTTTAGCACAGATATTCTGACTCTCAAACTTTTACAATACTATTTTGGTCTACCACTTGTGGAGGATAACTTTGAAGCTCATGGAGCAAAAATAGCTTGTGGAATGAATAAAATATTCACCAGCAAAATTTGTGAAAATCGAAAATTTTACCTTTCCCCATAGAGTTAACACAGGGATGGCGGCCATTTTGAATTAACGCGTCAGGAAATATTGAGTAATTTTCATCTCTTGTACCAAATTTTTCACGGTGATACCTGATTTTTACTCTTTAATTTCAAAACAGAATGGTTAAGAGTTCCCCTACAGAAAGTCTCAGCAAAAGTTAAAGTCTTTCAATTTTGAGGTGCATACTACCTTATTTTGTGTTTCAAATTTACAATCATCCTTTTGAAATTGGCAATGCCCTGAACACCAAGGTACAGGGTACATATTTAATTTACCGTACTGATATCTGATCTTCAAATTTGTGGCATTCTCTCTCTTTCCCCAAGAAACAATCAGAACACATGTAACGATTATTTGCTTGTTTTACGGTAAAATTTTGAATCAGAAATCTATAACCCATCAAATCGTCTGGAGACAAAGCGTCACAGTGACAACCAATAAAATGTGCGATGAACTCAAACCATGAGTGAATAGAATGGACTCAAAGAATCTGTTCTGTTCACCTGAACCAAAGAACGGATTCACTTTGATCATTCCGGTGTATTACAAATCAATGTGCCGATAAATTCACAACTTAGTATTTGAATATACTTGGTGTGCAAAAAATTAACGTTATGTATTAAACACATGTATATAATATAAATAATATTATAAATATATATTATTGAATTGAAATTTAATGAATAATATTTTCTTTGTAAAGCTGTCTCTTTGAAATTGCTGGTCTGAGCACACAGGGCAACTTTGGATTTTGAACGCTGCACACAGCAAGAATGCCTGCACTGGCCACAAATCATTCATTAAATCCATGACAAAATACAAAGTGTCACAGAATAATCTATAAGAAATGCATGGCTTATATAAAATGAGATAAAAGAAGTTATCTAATCATTAAAGTGCTACATGCTACGACAGCAAATAACTGTTTGAGCTACGACGGGTATACTACATGAAGCTTAGGTTGGTATTTACCACCACACTGATGATATTTTCTAAGAAATAGCAAAACAAAATCGCAAAAATCCACACTATGTCATCAAATCAGACTTCGAGGAGAACAGCATAATGCTACACTGTGCTGCGTCTACTGACCTGAATTTGCATATCCTTCAAAACCAAAAAGGTAAAAGAAACAAAGTAAAGGTAAAGAAAATCTAAAAAAAATATCACTGCTTTCAGCATGCATGAAAATGAAACCCACAGACAGAGACACAAAACACAAAGTGTACAGAGTATGGGTATTGACAGTACTGCATGCTTGGACACGATCAGATCAAATCCTTGCTGCAAGGCACCGTGGAAAGTAAGTTTGAAAAACCCTACTGTTTCAATGCACACAAATCAAGCAAGTACAGCACAAGGTACGCAGTTGAACAGTTTCTTATTGGCTGCATTTGGTCATGTGACTATCGGCTGCTGCCTATATGGTTTTTATGGTTTTTACCGTTTCAAACCTAAGCAAAGAAATTCATATCAGAATTCTCAACAGGAGCTATGAACATGAAACACAGTTTTAGAAGGTATCATGTTTTAACATTTTGAAAATCCATTTAACTTTCTGAGATTACACTGAAATTGCAAGTACGTAGCAGTGATATCATGTTTGAAGGACAAAGGCTGAGAAAATTCAGAGTATTTTCATAACAGTAAATTTGAAGATGGTGACTGAAGTTGGAGTACATTTATAGAGTCAGCTGTCATAGCAATCACAGCTACAGCCAGACATTAAAATCAATCAGCAATCAGCAGACACAACGTAATGCATGCACAATATTGGCAGGAATAGCAACTACTGTAGAGGCAGTAACACAACTCTAGACTACATAGCAGTCAGCTGCTCCATATACTATAGCACACGTACAGTGAAAGTTCAGCACATGGCCGCAGGAAACAGTGATTGAAGAACCCACAACGCAACAGACAGTCACATCACTTGGCCTTACGTAACAGAAATTACAGCGACAGCAACGGCAAAATGGGCTACATATCACAAAAGACCAGTTGCAATTTTATACACCATGCAGAGACATGTATGCACATCATGAAAAGCAAAAGTTAACAAATAACAACAAGAAGTACCACAAGATGAACATGATTAATTACCTGAATCTAAAATTGACTGATTTGACTAAGGTATACAAGTTCAGACAAACCATGCATCTGTTTGACGTTCAGGTCTCTGAGAATACCATGTCTCGCATTGAGGATAACTCACAACACAATTTTAATAATTGAGGACAGTAACTAGCTGAGATGTAAACATTTTCTGCTAATGGACTGTCCCTGCATATACTTCTGTTCACATGGCACTATGGTGTACTGAGTTATAATCTATCTAAGGAACACAAGAGAAGGTATATGCATGTGTAACACCACGATGAAAAGTTGCCGATGCGAGGTGACCCACAGTGAGCTAGGGTATCATGATAAGTCTGAAGAATCGATTGCGGTACCTGTTGTTGTTGTTGTTGTGTGTCATCTTCATCATCGTCACTGCTCAGATCATCATCCTGGTCGTCACTTTCATCCATCACATCATCTCCTGAAATTGACGAAAGAAATAAAAGACAAGATGTAATTGTGAAGTTTCAGTACACCAATGTCAGTATCACACTTGACTGCAATATGTAAAATAGATAACAAGAAAGCTGATGAATTCTTTCATGCAATTTTAAACCCCTCACTCACAAGAGGATCAACATCCTTTGTCTGCCCTAATATTTTTCTCCATAAAATCTTGTTATGCTATTTTAAACCCTTTGGCTCGCTGTTTAAACCTTTCACCCTATTTCAAACCCTTGTATCCCATTTTTACACCCTTCAACCCTCAGCAGGACACCAGCTCCGGTTTATAACCTTCATCCCTTAGCGGGATACTAGCGTCTTTTTACACCCTTCAACCCACAGCACAGCACTCGCTCCTTTTTATAACCTTCAACCCTTAGCAGGACACTAGCCCCTTGCCTACCCCTGTTGACATCCTTTGATCAGATTGCAAAGACTTTCATCCCAAATTAAAAGTAAATTAAATTATGATTCCCTTCCACCCATGTACATCACCCAATTTCAAACCCTACATCACCCCATGTCAAACCCTTTGACTCCAAATGGGAAGCTGTCTTTTTTTCCATTCTTTTCACCCTGTTGAAACCAACACAGCATATCCCTCTTGGGAAGTTCAGAATTATTTTTTCCGGTCACAGATTTGAGTGCAGTGCAAAACATTTTCATGGACGATTCAGGGTTTTTTTTCTAAAGATGAGAGACTTGCCTTGTGCTTCGAGGGGAACTTCCACATGTTCAGCTGCTGCTTCGGGTAAATGGAAAGGAATACAACTCTTGATGCTCTGAACTGGGAGTCGGTTCTTTGGAAAACATTTCCTTAATATCAAACTGATAATTGTCACCAGAGGTTCACACTCTCTTGCTGCAAATGAAAGAGAATGAAGTTGTTACATGGCATCAGGGTTTAATTGGTGTAAAATTTCACGCACATTGCTTTGACCTGATCACCCCTAGTTCCCTGTTAACAGGTCCACAATCACAATGATAACAATGGGTTTAGGAGATACCATGGTTGTGAAAAGGGTTAAACCTCACCAGTGTCCCATTTTGAGAAAATGGTTGCAAGGTGTATTATCAAAAGTGTCTGGCCAATGATCTTGGTCAAAACCTTCATGATGTAAACAAGAACCAATGCCTACAATTCTTGGTTGTAACAAATGGAATACAATGCTGAAGGAACTTAAATTGGAGAAAGCCAATGACTGATGGACTTTGAATTTGAAAATTCACACAGGCCACTGCATGACTTACGATACACAGTGGTTAGACGTCAGCAGCATAATATGATGTTGTGGACACTAAACGTCAAGGAAGAGCTTTATCATCTGTGGTACCACAACTTTGGAATTCCTGTCCATGTGAAATTCAGCAAGCATCCACTGTGAACAGCTTCAAACATAAATTAAAGGCTCATTTGTTTGCCGAGGCATATAACGTACATGGACTCAACCGCGCCTGTCTTTTTGATCGATTGATCTAATTTATCCCACAATGCTATTTCCATTCACACTGATCTACATCAACTGTTTTCCTGCCAGCTTTATCTGATGTTATTGGGTCAAGTTGGCTGAAAACCAATCTAGCATGACATGTCCAATATAGAGCAATCTGATGACTAAATCAAAGACTCTTATGAAACAAAAAACAAAACTTACCCTCTGTCATCTCCTGAGCAATTGCATAAAGTATCTTAGTGCCATCTGCTTGGATGAAGGCCCTTCTACCAGCCTCTGTAAAAATACACATTAAATATATTAGAAAAACACTGAGAACAATTTTCTTTTCTTTATTGTACAGATGCCGATAATTTGGAATCATCAAAATTGCAAAGATGTGGAACATTTGTAGCTGAATTATTGTACTGAGAGAATTTGAAGACACAAGGCGCAGTGCCATTCTGTGTGTGATGAGGGGTCGTGTTCTGAAATAGTCTGAGACAGTGTCTCGTGGCAAAGATTTCAATGATGGTCAAGAATTTCTCTTCTCTGATATCAAAACATGTAAAGGATGTCAGATACAGAATGTTTACATTGGTTTTGACATCAGTTTGCCTTGGTGAAGTATCGCCACCATTCAAAGGTGGATTTAAAAATAATTGTTATTTTGTTGTGTATTTCCTATTGGAAATTTACCGTCATTGGAAAGTATATTTCTGTCCACTTTTGCAATTCTTTAAAAGTGAACGATATACAGATATGTTCAAACCTTACATCGAAGGTTATTGTAAAATGGTTTGACAAAACTTTATAACCAATTTGTTAAAGGATATATGAATATTATCAGTTGTAAGTGATTTTATAAGAAGCACACAGACACCAGCTGTCCAGTTTCACGATGTGCTCAGTTTGATTTTCCAACAATCAGAATAATGAACACAAGCATAATCCTAATCTATTCCGGATTAACAATGGATATAAACCTGGCATTGATCAATTTTGACTCAACAATCGGTACAAAAGCCCGATACTCATCAATTCTGATTTAATGAGGGATGAAAAAAACCTAATACTGATAAATTTGGCTTCTCACGCGCAATACTCACTCAGTGACGTGATGTTCCTAATTACAATAAGAATGGACTTCCTCAAATTATAATGCCTATTCCTGGTATCAGAGCGGTGCCAATCAAACGCCATCGTCAAGAGGATTGTCATACCACCCTGGCCTATGGCACGTGCCGAATTACTCTCTGTAGAGAGAGAGAGAGAGAGAGAGAGAGAGACAATGAAAAAAAATTCCATGTTATTGAATGAATGGAGAAGGAAGTTAATATCCTGTATCAGATATGGCATTGAAATCGCTGCAAAAGGCAGCTGTGATTTTGAACAGACTATCACTTTCAAGAGTGTTGAATGAAATATCTTCTCACAGATACATCTGGATGTAACCATTATATTATGTCAGACACACAGAAGTACACTGAAAGATGCTGATGTACTTACTTGATTTGACTAACTGTGAAAGTGTATCTAGGGCTAATCTGAGAAATAACAAAAAAAATAGTGCTTGTTAAAGAAAGATATTCTGGATTGGCCTAAACATAGAAGTGAAATCATATTTTGGTAATTTGCAAACATGAAAGCATTTTCATTTTTAGAGAAATGTTTTTTTTTTTCTAATCCATGTTGGGGGTATATATGTCATCTTACTTATATGTTTTGTGCAATGAGACATGACACTCAAACAGCATTGGTCACCAGGTGAGCATAAGCACATTTTTCTGTCAAAAGCAATTTTTTTTTTGTCTAAAGGTCACCTGTAGTTTCTGCTCAGACTGACAGTTTTAACCTGTGAAAATTCAAAGTTACGCTGTTTCTTGTTCATGTAAATTTTGGACAATTCAACACTTGCTATCTTTGTGCAAACTTTGAATGAAATCAGTCTAGGCATGTGTAAATTATATCTCTTTTACAAACTGGCAGTCATATCAATGTGTATCATATGTATGCCATAGTGTGTTGTCCTTATACAAAGTTTGTGACAATTTGCCAAGCCATGTCTGAGAAACGTCTCCATATGGACATACACATGCACACATGCACAAAACCAATCCTGCCAATCCACGAGTCCCTGTGCTGGAGTTTGTCTAGCGGGGACTAACAATAGCAAAATCCATGTGGTTACTGTAATGTGCTTAGACTGGCAGCATTGTACATCTAGACTAAGTTGGAATCTGACAATAATAGATTTTGCATTATAATGGTGTTATAACTACATCATAGATCTGATTCCAAGAGGTAACACATGCAAGGTCGATGAACTGCTTTCATAACAACTTGAAGAGCTCATCGATAGCGAATGCAATGTATTAAATTTTACAAAAAATAGTGACAATGTCACTGGTCGCTCCCATATAGTTATCAAAACAAGCTAAAATCAAGCTAAAAGATTTTTTTATCACAAATAGAAACAATTCCCCCAATAAAATAAAATTATACAAATTTCACTAGAATTTGATCAAATCTTACTGACGTCACCCGTAAAAACCTCTACACTAAGTTTCAACTCAATCGGACGTGTGGTTTCAGAGTTTAAAAAAAATTTTGATCAAAAATGCAAAAAATAGCCAAAAAACGCAAATATGCAAATTTCACCACGATTTGCCCAGATTTGAGAAAGGTCACTCCTATGCACTTCCATACCAAGTTTCAAATCAATCAGACTTGTGGTTTCAGAGAAGAAGATTTTTTGACCAAAAATGGGAGAAAATTACAAAAAAATTCATGAAAAATAGCAAGTCCAAGATACTGACCCAAGATGTGCACTATCATTTCAGGTCAGCCCAAAGTACTTACATGCTAATTTTTCATCTAATCTGCTCAGTGGCTATTGAGATTTTCAATAAAATGTAAACTTGTAAACATATATACATATGGCTATGGGAGCTAACAAACGACCCAATGGTCGACAGAGCTCTGCTGTGTTATGAAGAGAGCAACGTTTTGTGACATATGTATTGATGAAGAAGGTTGAGATCTTTGATAGCTCATTTCAGGATGGCCTGACCTAAAATGGCAAAATTAGCTGCAAAAATACAAAATTGATGATTTCATCATAATTATGTATAAAAATGTATACCAAATATCAAAGCTATCACATGAGTAACTTTTGAGAAACAAATATTTTGACCCAAAACGGCAAAAACTGACCCAAAAATACAAAAATTGAAGATTTCATCAAATTTCACTATATCACACTAAGAGAACCCCAGGAACCTGTATACCAAATATCAAAGGCATCAGACAAGTAGTTTTTGAGAAACACATTTTTTGACCAAAAATGGCAAAAATTGCACCAAAAATACAAAATTGCAGATTTCATCATATATTCTGTATATCATATTTAGTTTATCTGTAGGAACCTGTATACCAAATATCAAAGCTGTCAGATGAGCGGTTTTGATGAAATAAATTTTTGACCAAAAATGACAAAAACATTCCTTAAAAATACAGATTTGCTTATTTCATCACAATTTGAACAAATCCAAGTTGGGCTATCCCTAGGGACCTGTATACCAAATATCAAAGCTGTCAGACAAGCGGTTTGATGAAATAAATTTTTGACCAAAAATGACAAAAAAATTCCTTAAAAATAGAGATTTGCATATTTCATCACAATTTGATAAAATCCAAGTTGGGTTATCCCTAGGGACCTGTATACCAAATATCAAAGCTGTCTGACCAGCGGTTATGAAGAAGGAGATTTTTTACCAAAAACGCCTTTTTTGGCACTAATTTGCATATTTTTGGCAATGACAACTTCATTTGAACAAAATCTCATCTACAGCCCATCATCCATGTACACACCAAATATCAAGATGAAATGTGCAGCGGTTTTGGAGTTTTTGATGTTGACGGACAGACATACAGACATACAGACATACAGACATTTTCCTAGCCTATAAGAATAGCTTCCATTGCCATATATACATATGGCTATGGGAGCTAAAAAGTGCAAGTTGGGGAATGATGCAGTTCAACCACACAAAAAAAACAATAAAAAACAAATAAAAACGTACACAGTAACAGTAAATTTGTCCTAAAGACATAAATAATGGCCCTCATGCTGTCATATTTGCAATTGTATTACTTTGCTCATATGTATTATTCATATTGTCTCAGTATCCCAAAAGGTAGATATGATACCATCTTGATGTATAAAATATAAATATGTTTGTCAAAAATATTGAACTTAATGGCTGAGGGCATTCTAAATATGTATAGTCTTTTTAACAACTCACTTGACGATATTGAGGTGTTTTCTGCCACAGACAGCGAGTATTCTAAACATGCAGCTTACAGCACCACCTTTACCCAGACATGAGGAATTGACAGCTGAGAGAGAGAGGGAGGAAAAAAAGAAATTAATCTGGTTATATTTTTAGTGCGTTTCTTTGGTTTCACACAAAGAGGGCATACGGAAAAACACACAGAGGATGTGAATCCTTATGCCGGTCGTTTCCTGTGAAAGGTAATACACACTCCGTTATGTCAAAATGCATAATACGGGCACATCCTGGATATGGCAGTATTAATAGCTTCTTAGCTGCTTATGTTGACTTCATCCATTAGTGACTTTTTCTGACTCAACCAAATGCTCTGAGTTCAAGGTTGTCTCAGGGTTTGATATCCTCATAGGCAGGGCAAGGTTTACTCTTGTTGTGGGATGAAAACAACAGGACTCTGTTTTCTTGCATATAGAAATATATACATGTCGAAATTTTGAACAGAAAAATTTCCCGCTATTGTTAAATATCAAATTAAACAATACTTTCTGCATTTATAGTGTTTGAGTTTTGTATGTATGTGTGTATAAATATATGTATAAATGTATGTACATAGTATGTATGTAGTATGTAGGGTATATATGTATGTATACACGTAGTATGTACGGTATGTATGTATGTATGTATGTATACATGTATGTAGTATGTATGTATGTATGTATGTTTGTATGTATATACATATGCATGTATGTATGTACATAAACATATACATATATACATGTGTATGTATGGCAATGTATCGGTATACATGTATATACTATACTAGTATATGACTTTGTAAGTTTGTGATACACAGGTGCATTTATGAATATCTTTCATATCCCTTTCAATCACCTCATCTTTTGTTCACTTTTTAATGCCATACCTTGTGATTTGATTATCAGAATGTATTGATTATATTTGGTTCACTATCTTGTATACGTGAACTAATCTTCCATATGACAGCCGTGACTCACTGAGAATTGAATGCAAATTTCATCCTTCAATGCAGCTGAAATCCAATTGTCTTTGTGAAAGCCTCTTAACTCTCCAGAGAGAAGTCTGGTTTCTGAGATCTATTTAAATTTGGCCCTACAAGAGCACATTATATCATAGGACTAATATTTCAGAAGCTATCAATTTTTGCTAACGATGAACGATATTTATCAGGTCAACATTTTGACACTTCGCATGACAAGTATCCTTTCTTGGCAATGTTTTCTCTGTATGGTAGTCAAGCAGTTAAATTGCTAGATAATGATTTGCAAGATGATAAATCTTTTTTTCCTATATTCATTATTTTTCCTGCAGAGTGGATAGCTCAGAGAGCCATATTTCATTCAAGGGAAAATCAGATCACCCATCTCTATTTAAATTTGTCTTTACATGAATATATCAAGGTTATCTTGGAAATTCACAATCTACGCCACTGTTGAACTTTTGGTCACCATATTAAACTTTTCGTCGCGGTATAATGTCTTGACGCACACTGACGCCTCAAGACAGAGTCGATTTGCGGTACTAAATGTCAGTGAAACATTGCCGATAGTGATGTCTGAATCAGGACTCAGGTCATTGCATCCTATCAGGACAATCATTGCCAGTCACAGTCACAGGGTCAGACTTCCTGAATGTTGCATTTAAATTTTTGAAAAAATTTATTTGACATTTTCAAGAATGAGAGGGACTAAGTATATGAACTTTTAAGGGAATTAATTGTGGGGAACCAAAACCACCTAATTATATATACATATACATATTATGATGGTGTGTTCTTGGAATCCTTTTTATAAAAGCTAAGAGTATCTTAAACAAGTGAAACATGGCTCTGAAGTGATTCTGAGAAATGTGAAGCTTTGGAAATAATATATCTGATTAGAATCACTGTTATCTGACCATTCTTGTGATGCTGTGAAATGTTACAAGCTGTGAAGGTTGCTGAGTTTATAGTAGGACCATGATAATTGATCTGTGACTGTCAGCCATATGAGCTAAGAGTTGCTACACTGTGTGAAGCAATCCGGATCCAATTGAGGTATTGAGATATGATAATAATATGATTTGATATGATAATACTTTCTGAAAACTGTTCAAATTTGATATTGGTTCGATGCACCTGTGCACTCTCAAACTCTTGGAATTTATTCAACTCTACTGAATTAGTGATCTCTGTTCATATTTCAAACATTTTAAATCTACAGTTCCTGAGTTTTCAGCTTTCAAAAAGTTTTGAAATTTCTTTAACATTTCAACATGTTATGTCTTCCATATCTTCACAAGACCAAGAAACTTACATATGAACTTGATCATTTATAATAACTCTGACTGTCACAAATGATATTATCTCATTTAATATGCAAAAACTAAACATAGATATCTCATTAATATGCAAAAAATAAACATTTGACCCTGATATTTGATGAATTTCAAAAAGTACTAAATGACATAATTGACAGGAGCTGTACATTGTTTCCACAATGTTGTTATTAAAGCCATAGAATAACAAGAGCAGTAACCAGTGAATCCAGTTACCAGAGAGATGTAATTTTTGTAAGCAGCAGCAGCAAATGTCACGCATGTGATGATATATTTAGTAACAACCTAAAAATCGTGATCAGTGCCATTTCCTCCAGGTTTTTCACTCCAACCTTTGGTAGGCCTAGCGACGTGGTGGACATCTCTTTGAAAAGCTCTCTTTTGATGTAATTTTGAGATTTTGCAGTGTGCGTAGCCTTTTTTTTGACAAGATGAAGAGTGACAATACCATTCTTAGTAAGGGGGATTTGATATCAAATCATTGACATATCAAAATTCAAAACCAAGTATGAGAAATTTGGGATTGGGAACTCAACAAGTTTTGTACTGAACAATCTAGCTGACAAGCTGCAAGCAAAATGAAGACTCTGATGTGTAGGCTGCCATAACACCACGGTTTATTCATATTTTTTTGAAAAAGTATTCTTTAAATTACACACTTCTTTGCACACAGGAAGCTACAAAATTGCTGCAACTGAAAGCGGAACCCTGGGCTGATGATAACTTTAATGGCAAGGCTGAATTTTAAAGTCACTTTGATGCCAGCATTGCTGAAATCTTCAAACAGTTGAGGTTCACTGTGGCTATTGAACGTCAATGCTGTTTTGATTTACTGGATACAATCGTCAGACGGTCTGAGTAGTAACTAACATTTTTGAATGTCATTTCAAAAATTTAAGTTTCAAATTACCATCATACAAAGTTGCTATACTCATGAAAAGTGTGCACATAAGGCCAAAAAAAAAAAATGAAATGTTTCTGGTCAGCGCGCGCGTCACTTGAACAACAGCGCGTCACCCTTTTTTTTCCTGGTTTGAGGCCGGCGGCTGTGGCAAACTAGTACATACTGATTACTATAACACCAAACCAAAACGGCTGAAGAGAAAGAAAATTCTTTAGGGCACATGATCAGTGACTGCATGAACAGTTTAAATGTTACTATATTGATAAAACTACAAAACTCAGTGTTATCCCCAGGCCATAGCGGTCCCGCTACGCTTTCGCCTCCCCCCCCCCCCCCCCCGCTAGCGCTACGCTTTGATTCTCCCCGCTACGCTTTAAAATATTCCCGCCATCTTTTAGTTCACACGCTCTGCGAAGCTACCAGCTGATGCATGCATTGTCTACACATAAGCGCTCACTGCAACTTTTAACCTGGTGAAAGAGTGGAAGTGTGAAGTATGGTATGCATCAGATAAGTTGTCCGGAAGTGTTGAGAGGAACGTTTAAAACAATAGAAGAATCGGCTGGGTGTTCACAAATTTTCATTCCAGAACGACTACTACGACCAACAAAGACAGTATACATCGCGGACAAGTGTTCACAGAGGTAGCGGTTGTAGCACTAGCAGGGCCTTTGATCACATTCCCATGCTTTGATCAACGAAATGAACCGCAAAAGAAACAAGAGTTGACTGGTGAGGTTGATTATGATTGTACAATGATGAGTTTTGTCTGAGTACGATCACGATCGCGATCGAGTTCACATTGCATAAATTTCAATATGGCGGCGGCCATGTTGGTCGACAGGTTTATAACGTGTTGACATTGATCCTGGCGTCGCGTGTGGTTCCACTCTGCAGACTCTGACACGTTCTCTGAAAGATTTTACACCTGATTTTCGAGGGATTCTAGTTGTACTTAGTTCATGTCTTGTGATCATCTTGGTGGTATTTTTAAAATCAAGAATCGAACGACGATGTTCAGTGGAAGTAGAAGTTATGCGGGGGGGGGGGGGGGGGGGGGGGGGGGGGGGGGGCGCTGGTTGAAATCTATCCCCGTGATGAAAAATTATTCGCGGTGTTTGTCGTTCAAAAATGATATAAAACTCAATTGCATTTGAATTGTGTAAAGCTTAAATTTGTGAATTTTCCTCTTTGTTGGCAAGTTTTGACAATTTATTAGCAATATAGGCCTATGTATTAATGAAACTCCAATCAGACGAACCATTCTTGCTCTCAAAGTTTCAATCTGAATCTTGTGTTTAATTGCAATTGTAATTACAATACTGTGATGATTTATTTAAGTGTAATAAAGAGTTTCCATGATGTTCAAACTGCACACTTGTGTGTTACCATTGCATTTTGTTGTGAGTGTACATGTATGTGTGGATGCATGTGCAAGCTTACATCCATATGCAAATATAAATTAATGATATGCAAATGATTATGCAAATAGCCGCTAAGGTTTGGCGCTTTAACTGACCCTGCTCGCTCCCTTGAGGAGGAGGGAAAAAAAAAAAAAAAAAAAAAAGCCGCGTCGCCGCACCATTTTTTAAAGAAAGGCCTGACCAGAAACATTTCTTTTTTTTTTTTTTGCCTAATAGATGGTAGTCGTATATGAGAAATGTACTATGATACAGAATTGAAATGATTCGTGTATTAATATTGCAGCATGAAAAATATGGCAACCATTGGCCAGCTGCATCAAAATTTTGACAATGTGTATATGCTCAGAGAAAATGCTACAACAGCAATATGATAAAATGACCTGAAAACATCGATACCGTACACATGATTTTTACTGACTAAACATGCTTTAATATACTATGCCGAGAAGGTGAAATAAGTGTATGTTAGCTTTTGGTTCAATATCCCTTTTTAACTGACTTGGCAGATGGGGAGGTGAGAGGCAGGATTCGAGATATATGATCTGATTAAGAGGAAGTGAGAATATATTTGGATGATATTCCGTCAATAAACTGCAAAATGACACTCCTTGAGGCTTCAAGCCAAGATTTATCAGTCAATGTACCACATAATATTACAATCGAACAACGACTCTCCTAATCTGAGCTAAAAAAAATCGAAAGCAACAAAAAATATACTCACCATTGGCAACATAGATTTTGAGCACTTGTAGGCAAGGCAACAATACTTTGAAATTATTTGCATTATTTCTGACCAGTGACAGTGTAATTGGCAATGCACCACTGAGTCTGGCCTTCACTCCAAACTTACGATCTGTAAAAAATAGAAAAGACACAATCATTTGATATTTCCCTGACAGTTTCTGTCAACAAAGAAATAAAATATTTAACCTCTTTTCCTCTAGTGTTAGTTCTTTTGAACCGTGATGAATGAAAATTTAAAAGTATCACAATACTTGATGAAGGAACAGAGTTTCTGTCTTTGGAACTTTATACAAGTGATTTTGTTTTTCTCAGAAGTGTAACTCGTTATAAAGCAACGTTTTAACAACAAGAAATCCTGGAAGACATGGTGCCCTCTGCTTATCGCATTAAAAACGTAGCGGAAGGGAATTCCATACGATGCAGCTCTGTTCACAAGGAAAGCATTAAACTGACTCTGAAAAAGCTATAAGTACAGAGCACTTCAGTATTAATGTATAAATATATTGATGTCTAATGTCTGTATAACTAAAACTTTTCAGAGCTTGTTTTGACTTACTAGCTTTTAATTTTATCTACATGTATCTATATGTCTATACCAAAACTTGTATTATAGGTACATGTAGGTGAATAGATTGATCTAGATATCGATAGATTGATAGATGGGGAGAGAGAGAGAGAGAGAGAGAGAGAGAGAGAGAGAGAGAGAGAGAGAGAGAGAGAGAGAAAGAGAGAGAGGGGAGGGAGGGAGATGGGTACAGAGATGTGGTTGATAGCAAATAACAATGTCTGTGTGTCTCTATGTGTGTGACTTACCTTTGGAGCCTATTTTGGCAAGTATTGTGTGAATACCCACGATGAGTTCATCACAGGGAGTCTGTTCCCTATTTGCAGTGATCAAAGCCGTCAGGACAACCTGAGTAGCTCCTCTGGACACAAAAGCCGTCGAACGTTTCCCCGATAGCAATATGTCGATCAGAGTGTAGGTTATGTTCAGGGAGGTCTGGCTGTCTGTTGAACTCTGAAAATAACATAGGGGGAGACATTTGTGATTCTGTGATGTTCAATATTGTAAGTAAATTATATCTATAATTTATCTCTGATACAGTGAGTTCAGCAGATATTAGTTGTTTGACTGTAAGCTAACAATCATCCCTGGCATAGCATCACATTGTTGAGATCAATCAATCCTGACCCCATTTCTTCACAACTACTCGATATGAGAATTGCAGATATTATGGTGCCCAATAATAGACTTGCTATACATCAAACCAGTTATTATGAAATGAATTGCAGCATTAATGTAATGGGATATGGCACAGTGTTTGACCTGGGGAAATCAACTCTCTATTGAAATTCCCAGTGCATAGTTAGAAATGCTCTAGGATACCATATTTTTTTAAAAATTCCCCTGAAATCCTGAAGCATAAGGAGTGTTATTCATGTACAAGTACCGGCATCACGACACTTCATGACTGTTAGTGTGTTTTTATGTCTACGTCACTTACTGACAAGATTCATGTCTCTAGTTTGACATTCAGGTCTTCACGTCATTCTACTTTTCTTACACAGGAAAGTCATTTTATGTCTGACGGTGTCAAACTGACTCAACATGTATGACAAATACTGCGCGATGATAATGCAAATACCTACCTCAAGACCTGACAGCAGGATTTCCAACCCGCTAGTACTTTTGGACATAACATCTTTCCGTATTTTATCTAGTTTGTGAAAGAAAGAAAAAAGATCATTTACTAAAACCAAGCTTAAAAATGTACTAGTGCAGGTACAACCAGACCACGGAATCTTGGAAAATAAACACCATATGGACATGCATTTCAAATTTCATCTCCGTCGGATGGGTTGAGGGTTTCAGAAACACTTACAATCAAGAAAGCTGACATGCTTGGATGGTGTAGCCTATTTCACAATCATCTGCTCCTTTGTTCTCAACAATGGATTCTCAGCGATTGACATTTTTCTTACCTTTGATATTAAATTCAACACATCTGTATCAGATATACTGTATTTGAACCGTTAACGTTAATGTTAATTGTTATGGTGTGAGAATTTAAGAAGGCCACAGGTTTTTTCTTGTCTAGCAACTGATGTATGGAGATGTAACAGTCGTGATTAATTGTGAAGCGAGAAGATTTGTGGAAGTGAATTAATTAAATTGGTTGGGACGGTTGGTTTTATCCTGAGACCAGGAAGTGCTCACACTGGGTAATTTATAGAGATAAACAAAGATACATGTATGGATATTAAAGTAACGAAAGCCCGGGATATATCGGATATTGAAGTCAGACTTGAAAGAAGTGACATTTTCCTGTGAGAATAATTTGATGGCGTCATGGCTCTACAGTACCTGCAGCTGCAATGGTCTGAAAGAAATTTGTAATGTTTTGCCATATCTACTACAATTATTATATCCTTTAATAAATTTCTTTCAGACTTCAACATATCTACTACAAAATAGCCAGCAAACAGACTGTGACAAAAGTCACTCTACCATTTGAAATCATGTTAATTCCCTTCTGTATAAATTAAGATACATTCCATACAATATTATCATGCCTTGGTGAACAGTAGGCTATTAAAAGACCTACCAAAGTGAAACATTTGGCATCTTGCCAAAGGGTTCCTCCAACAACAAGAAATACATATGAAATTATGAAAACAAATAATGTAATTTTCAAGATAATAGTCTTTAAAACTGAAGCAGATTCGTGAATCATGACAAGAAGATATGATTTTTTTAATGAACTTGGCACAATATTGTCATATGTTAATATTAATTTTGTTATAGTTACTGTAGTGTACTTACATTACAAATTTTGTGTTCAGCAATTATGCACACTGATTTGTAGATCAGGTCCAGACATGAAATTATATCTTTTTTAAATTCTGAGCTTTAGTAAGGTAGATTTGTTTACATATACTTTTTTGTTTTTGAAGTCAGGCTATTTCTGATGACATGCTAGGGATTGCTGGGCAGAACCACATTCATATGAACTGTCAGAACACAACAGGACTATCAGCTCCACCCACTTCCCTTCAGCATTCTGTATGAAAAACCTACACCATCTACATATCCTTGAAATAGGCTACACAGGTACAGCTCTGTATTTAATCATGGGCACTATGAGGGGGATATTAAACACACTTTGATATGCAGGACTTCAGATAATGGGTCCAGGGTGTGGTGTCTAAGTGGGGAAAAGGGTCCATGTAATACGTAGTATGGACATCAAAAGTGGAAATCCCTTGAGATAAGAGTGGCACTGCATGCTATGTACATGCACACACTGATAAAGATGACTTGTTTTTACCTAGGTTGTCATTTGGCTCTTCTGTCTCACAAACAAATAAAAAAGCATTTCAAAACAATAGAGGAAAATTAATTATAGCATGAAATATACACATAGGAAGATAAAAACAAAACTACAATAAACAATGACACCACTCTGGTAAATTCACTGTTTTGAATAAGACCAATTAAGTTCACCCATTCATGTTTTTTTTCACTTACTTTTTCACAGATTATTCATTAGACAATTATCAGTGAAAGACAAAAGAATATCATAAAGCTATTTACATAAAGTGAATGATAGGGTATCCTGGAGTTAACTATGGTGATTGCCTGTGCCCAAAGTACTTTGACACTTGCTTCCACACTTGTTTCACAAATGTACCAGCAAAATTTATGAGATGTCACAATATTTGTGGGTATTAATTGTCAGCCAGAATGGGTGGGCTGATGACGTGTTGTACAGTTAAAATGTAACAACAATACAGCAATGCGGCTTTCAAATTTGATCAAAGCATTGTCACATATGGTGCATTGAGAGTATTAAAAGTGAATGGTAGAACAAAATATACATAAAACTATGTTAAGAAAGCAAGTCAGTTGCAGGTAATAGATGAAAAAACAATATATGAAACATATTGAATGAAATATGAAGACCTCCAAATTACTACTAGGACATAAAGAATTTCACTTCTTTTTTGTATATGGACCACCAACCAGGCAAACGTACTATATCAGGGCTTCCGGCAGCTCCACAGAAATCACATGTGTTGCCACCAACGCCATTGTGTGAAATGTAAGGTATTAAACAATATGCGGAATCTCTGGCCAAAACGGCAAACAAGAGTATCAACATAGATAGTGCTTTTTGATGTTCGCTGTCCTGGGTTTGGAATTCCAGTCAGGTTTTAAAATCGACATGCGCCTAATTTTAAAGCAATTATTGTGTTCAATTGTAACAAAACGATAAGACCACATCTGTGGCAGTTATCTAAAAATAGCCGATTACACGCAGAAGGGTAGTGGTATCTAAGGTCAAAGAGGAGGCAACACAACAAGCTTGGTTGGAGAATGCATTCCTTTGTAGTAGAATTTGAATTCATATATCCACTTGTAAGCATCCTGTTTGTTGCAAGCATTTCATTTTATAAAATACCAATGGTCTGTCTCAATGAGTGTGATGGAAATTTCACAAAAATAGGATTTGGAAGGCAGATTGTAAATGCCTATGTTGTCTGATATGATATCTGTTGACATTCAAGTGAAATATTTTGTGGTCAGCTTTGGATTCAGACCGTCACAATTCAGTGGTTTTCGTTCTTTCTGACGACTACCAGAAGCATATTAGAGATTTTGTTGGCTACCAAAAAAACTTAAAACCTTTGCTATTGTGTTAGCCTTATCATGTTCGGCAGCCAGGCTTGTTGACACGGCTGCTGTGTTTGGATTGGAAATGAAATCCTGAAGTCTGACCTCCGGTGACCTCAGGCGTTTGTCAGGACATGACGGTGGCCACTGGAAACTCTGACACCAGTCCTACGCCAGTCTCTTTTTCATGGGTGACATGTTTCCAGGTGACTGGTCACAATGACGGAAACACTTGCTTACCTTGTGTGTTGACGAAGTGTTGGAGTCTGGCGGTGATAGACCGTAACTGTTCGATGTCATCTGGGTTTGAAGACCCACTCAATCGATCTAAGCTCTGCAACAGGGTACCCAGCCTTGACCTGAAAATATCAAGTTGACCCTGTCAATTATCTATACAGGAGATCTACTTAAAAAAAGTGCCTCCGTTCAAAATGTTCTATCTGCTAAACTTATTTCTAAAACGGAATCAAAATACCAACTACAATGCTTCATTTAAACTAGAAACTTCTGTTTTTTTCACTTGATGGCAAACACATAAAATTGGAGCATGTCAATCGGAAACAGGTAAATCCCAGCCCCTGAAAGGCTAACTTTGTAAGTTGCCAACACATATTTTCATTGCCATAACACAGCAACTATCACACAAATTTCAATAAAAAAAATTATTGAATTATTAAGGATAACTTTCACTTGAAACATGCCTGATCAATAAATTTCAAGTAGTTGACAGAAGAAATGTGAGTGTCACTGTCAGTATTAACACTTTTTAGAGTATCAATCAAATACAACACTCAACAGTTACAAAGAAATGTACAGCTGACATTTTCAAACCATCAACAACTCATGGGAGAAAGACAATTAGACGCCTGACCTTGGGTCATCTGTTTCTTCACACAATTCAACAGAGGCCATGCTTGAGTCTACTACCTTTTCATAAAACCAACTGTGCACTGCACACTTTAGTGCTCTCTGCTGTGCACTATCATACTAATTTGAATATCCTGTGGTCACTGTGAACTCTGACCTGGATTAAACCATTTGAAAAGAGAGGGTGCAGCTGTATTGGCATCCATGCTCACCAGTATAAACAAGGCCTTGGTTACAAGTCCCCCGCTGTCAAACGCACGCGCACTACGGCTAAGTTATTTCCAAAAGAAGGAATGCTTGTCCTGAGTGATTGCACCTTTACTATGATATTAAATGTGACCACTTGACATCACTTTATTTCATTCCACAGCATTAAACCAGGCAGCTAACATGACCTTGGTGCGTTTTGAGTGAAGATAAATAGAGCTTGTAGGCAGTGAGGCTCTCTGTGGCATTGAAATTGCGACTGTGTAACATGTAGATGTGCACAGAAAATAAACACTCTGATTGTGTAGGCATTCACACATTCAAGGACGTCAGTATCTCTGCTTGTCAAGAAGGACATTCACTTAATATGTATTCTAGACCTGGGGAAGGTTAGAAGGCAATTAACCAATAAATCTTCCTTTTTTTTGATAACTGTATAATTTCAGAAAAACTGTGTCACCTCTTTATTATACATGTCTCTGATATTGTGAATTTGTTTATATATTTATTTTCATCATTGTTACAAGAAGATCCCATAGAGACAGAACACTGTCTCATTGCTTGATACATGACTCATCAACTAGACAATATCGCCTGAACATTCTTAGAGCAGAGTATTAAAATTATAATCTCATCAGAAATCCTAGTGACGATGCAATAGACAACCAGTATATTTTATGTCAATATCATTTTATTATTCATTTTTTTAATAGAAAGGGTTACCCTGGCTGCAGGGTATCAATTAATAACTGCTGGTATGCGATGATGCTTGAAATTTTCATAGATCCAACCCCTTTTATCCCCATTCACCCATGTAGAGGTCCAACTTTGGAATAGAAAACGATGGGATTGGGACAAACCATGGTGGGGATAGCTGTATCAGAATACTATGAACAAATCACTGATACCCTGTGATGGACACAGATACACTTGAGCATGTATACATGTACATGTCGATACACACACATAGTGTATGCCTATCCCTAACGCATCAAAATGATTCACAGTTTGAACTTGAATTTGAAATTAAATTCAAAGATTTTAGTATTTACACTACAGTAATATTGTAAGTCAGGAAGGTAGGAATCTAATTCATATAAGTATTATATTGTTTGAAAAAACACAAGCTCTTTGCCATGTCCTTCATTTTTTTCAGGATGGCAAATTTATAAGTTTTGGTGAAAAGTTTGCTCTAAACCATTCAGAAAAAAATTTCAGTGATCAGTTGTTAGCTTACTTTAAAATGAAACTTAGAAAACAATGACACAATGTGAATTTCTTAGTAATAGTTTCAAATACTCTTTGATGGGGAACACATTTCATAACAGAATTTGGTTTTCATTTTATATTACAGATTTCAAATATATCAAGGGAATAAAATAATACCGGCACAGTGTTACACCTAGAAACCAGGATTAGAAGTTGATGCCATGGTCAGATTCTACTGTGATGACTAACAAATCATTGTTTAAAATACAATACACAAAATTTTGATGAATAAATTTGACACTGTGAAAACCTATGAAAAAGTACAGAAAAATTGAACAAATTCAAACATCAACATATTTTCAAGGTCATTATTTGTACACGAGTAAATTATCAGGGATGTAGAAAATTTTGGTCACAGGTGGCAAAAATAAAAGTACAGGCGGTTACAAGCAGTGTACTTGCACATAAATCTGTGCAAAATGTCCAGCTTTTTTACTAACACTAAGTTTTCACAGCGGGCAAATTGTAGCTGACAGCCGGTTGTTTTTACCGGCTGCCAGCTATTTTCTACATTCCTCTGAGTTGCATTAAAATCCAATAACCTGCATGTAGCTTTACAAAACGATACTTGCTTTCAAAATGGGTCGAGAACCTTATTAATCAAACCTGAATGAGTCTTATCATGATTAATATTGGATCAATAGAAAAGGTCACTAAATTTACTGGTAGCACGCACATATAAGCTGGTTAATTACCTGTTTCATTAAAACAGGAATTTGACTAGATTTGTATTGACTATTGTGTGAGAAGGGAAGTCATCAGCATCATCAATTAGATGAGCACAGATAGGACAAAACTGGCCATTAAAACTCTAACTGCGAGTAATTTTTTTTGTCAACATGATCGGATGATACTGAAATGAATACAAGTTCCTTCATCAACATACAATCTGGCCTGCTGTGAGTATTGCGAAGGTATACCACACTACATTGAAGTGTATGTACTAACGGACAAGTACTGGATCATCTAGTATAGGTGGAAACGTAGTGTTTCTGCTGAGTTCCATGGGATCCTAGCAATTTGGCTGAAAAGATTAAAATTTCCTAGCCAAGCTACAACTTCAATTACCAACAACCTGCAATTCACTGTAATAGCCTTGTGGATCTTGTGGTAAACTTAAAAACAAATATTTGTTCCGATTTTCGTCAATTTTTTTCAAATTTTTAGTTTTAATCTCTTTCTGCTCTAAGTCATGGTAGATTTGCAAATTGTAATTGCACAAAGTCTGACCAAAATTTTTCCAGTCTGTGTGAAGGCAATGTATGGCCCTACGGTGGCAGAATCATGAACATAGCATCAGTAATTTGGCTTATCTGGGAAATATCTCCTTGACATACTCAATTTTTAGACACATACCACAATTTGGCAAGTTGACTGCCAAAGCACCTTTGAAGTCTCCAAAAATTTCTTCTTTATTTCACTGATCAAATGACAAAGAATCAATAGCATAATTACATTGAGTTTTTCTGATTCTTGGATGAACTTTCACTATAATGCAATTACATCACAAGTGATTGAACACTTCTGTGCAATCTGGCCATAGAGGGCGATGTTTCAAGAAAAAATTAATACCTGGAAATTCGTGCATTCTAGTCTTTTCCACAGTGAATACAAATTTTTCGAAAAAGTTGAGCATACCATGAGTTTCACAGAAAGACAAGTGATCATAAAAAACAAGTATGATGAAATGTGCTTAGTTTTGTTGCTGTTTATTGTTTATGTTTTATCTGCATAGCCATGTTTACAATAAATTAAACAAAAAACACATGTTTGATTTTTAGCATATAAAAAAAACATAGGGCCAAAGTCCCTGAAGCTACTGTAGACATGGATACAAAATAAAGTATTTCCTGACTGTGTGAAATTATCTCACTAAGATCATCCTAGGGACCTGTAAAACAAATATTAAAGCTGTCTGACCAGCAGTTTTTAAAAAACAAGCGACCCAACAGTTGACAGAGGTCTGCTATGCTATGTAGAGAATAACCTTTTGTGACACATGTATTGATGAAGAAGGTGGATATCTTTGATAGCTCATTTCAGGATGGCCTGACCTAAAATGGCAAAATTAGCTGCAAAAATACAAAATTGATGATTTCATCATAATTTCAATATATTACATTAAGATAAAGCCTAGGAACCTGTATACCAAATATCAAAGCTATCAGATGAGAAACTTTTGAGAAAGAAATATTTTGACCAAAAATGACAAAAATTGACCCAAAAATACAAACATTGAAGATTTCATCAAATTTCAGTATATCACACTAAGACAAACCCTAAGAACCTGTATACCAAATATCAAAGGTATCACACAAGTAGTTTTTGAGATACATATCTTTTGACCAAAAATGGCAAAAATTGCACCAAAAATACAAAATTGCAGATTTCATCATATATTCAATATATCATATTTAGTTCATCTGTAGGAACCTGTATACCAAATATCAAAGCTGTCAGACGAGCGGTTTTGATGAAATAAATTTTTGACCAAAAATGACAAAAAATTCCTTAAAAATACAGATTTGCATATTTCATCACAATTTGAACAAATCTAAGTTGGGTTATCCCTAGGGATCTGTATACCAAATAACAAAGCTGTCTGACCAGCGGTTATGAAGAAGAAGATTTTTTACCAAAAATGCCTTTTTTGATGCTAATTTGCATATTTTCAATAATATCAAAAAATTAAGAAAAACAGGTTGTCAAAATCATATTTTTCATCTACACAACAAACATCAAATCAGTAAGTACTGCGGTTCTCAAGATATTTGAGTGGACGGACGCCTCACAAACGGATACATACATACATACAGACTGATGCCGGATGCCGGACGGATACCCATCCCAATAGCTTCTATAGACTATAGTCTATAGTAGCTAAAAACTAGTCCATGTACATGTACCAGTACATCATTTAGAATTAATTTGGGCTTCAAGCTACACATGTATTGGCAAAGATTGGCATGCTGTCCTCTTGACTCATAGCTTGGTGACTTACCTTTTTCATTACTCACAAAATTTGAAACCTGTCCCCTAGACCCTAACAAGTATAATGTTACCTTTGCTTGCATGTCAAAATAGCACATCAATAGAGGAGAATTCCTTACCACAGAGTAATAAAAACTACTAATTTTGTGGCAATTACTGGGAAGGAGGTCAAAATATAATTGTTTGGTCTCTGCATCCCAATGCGATTCAAAGTAATAACATGAATATAAAGCTCTCCCCAGGGTACCCAGAGCTGGCAATTACAAGTCTGCATAAAACCAGCAATATCAATTTAACAAAACCCCATTAATTTTGCACATGCAGGTATAGATGATATCATATGACAAAAATGCATTACCAAGCAGTCTTAATGATTTAAACCTAAATATGTTTACTTGCATTTGTTGTGGAATACAAAATGACAAGTTTATTCCTGTCTCTTTTCACCCAGTGTCAACGGACAGTGTAATGGAAACAGGTTTTGATGTTGCTTCATATTGTCTGTATTCTGATTCATCTCATCTTTTGTTTTCTACAATAAGCACAAGTTCTTTGGGCTACATCACATGTAACATAAAGTTTAACCTAACATATTTCGATACAAGACACACAGTGTAGCTGACAGACTTCAAACTTGATATCAGCAATAATTTTGATAATATTTCCTTCCTCTTGTTCTCTATCTAATCCCTCATTCCTGTCATTTTATAACATCCATCAAATTTGATCCTGGAAAACAGATAGAAATTATTGTCCCTAGAAATATTTAATATGGTAAAATATTTCCTCCATGTTTAATGTACAAACACAGCACACATTATGCTAAATGTATGTATCTCAACAACAGTTAGGAATGGATAGAAACCCCTGGAGGCATTATTTTAAGAAGTGATGGATTCAATTAGCTGATGTTTGATGGCATGATTTCAATAATAGCTATCTCTAGGAAGAATCAGAAAAAAATTGATGAGGACCAAGTTAAGACCTGGATAGCCTTCATAATGTTTTCCCACTAACAAGCCTACCTTCTTATTGACCATCTATATTTAGATTGAGGGCTATTAGTTCAGTGCAGTCATACAAAGCCGAGTATGTTGAGCACCAAGCTATGAATGTTAACCAGCTAAGAATCTGTACAGAAACTGTATACAACCGTACATGTTGCATTGGTGGTCACATGCTATCTTTAAAATATCAACATTTAAAGATTATGCATACACACATATATATATATAGAACTCAATAATTCCTCCAACACACACCCATGGCACGTTGGTTTTTCATCTTCAGTACATGTACTAATCATAATTTACCTCTTCAAACACAAGTTGTGGTTCTTTCTTTCCCTATAAGCTACAGCTGGCTCAAGTGGAAACATAGGCTAAAGTATGTGCATGTTCAGAACACTTAAAAATATTAACTTCAGTTTCGCTACTAACTTCAACTTCAACAATTTATTTTCATAGAGGGTCAAATAAATAAATAAATAAATACATAAATTGATTAATTAATAATGTCATGACAAAAACTGCTCATGCAAATGATTACCATATATTTTGAAATATTTTCGGAAAAAAGTATGTCCTAAATTTCAACTTATACTGTTTTCACAGAAATAAAGGCAGTTCAGATTGGTGGAGTCAATATTAAGTCCAATAATTTGAGCATAAAGTTGTGTACTTGACATAGAGAATTCTTGTTAAATTGGCCAATCACAGTGTCTGTAACATACTGCACATGAGGTCATTACACCTAGACGTTGCTTGGTAGCAAGTGAGTGTTTGACATCAGTCTATGAATGTGACTGTAACAGGGTTCAACAATCTGCAGTTAATCCTTCAGTAAACAAAACCAGGCATAATATATGCATTAATGTTTTTACTCAGCTCAAATACAGTGGCAAAAACCTAACTAGAGTATTGTCAAACCCAGGCAACCAGAGTGGACTGTGCATAAACAGAATAACGGTCAATTGTAAATGTTATTATGCAACACTAATGAAGCATAGGTTCGTTTCATTACGGCATGAGCAACTTATTTTTTGTCCATTGTGCATACTATCAATAGCTTGAGTTCATCAAGCAAGCCAATCAAATCAACAGACCATAGTTATCAGTAAATCAACAGGTGGAAAAGACACATTTTATACAGAAGAGATACATCAAATCCTACCGGAAAATAGTCCACACGAATGTATATTCAAGTTCAACTTACCATTTTTGGTGAGACATTGATCGGCTGATTAAACCCTGTGGCTGGGCTGGATAAGGTTCTCACGTCAACCCACTTAATGTACTCAATGCATGGTAGAGTACACTGAGTAGTGAACTGAACAGCTCAGAAAGCCCTTGGAAATACAGCAGTGCCACAAATCACTCAGTTTAGAATGAATCTACCTTTTTGATGGTGATTAAACACCGTCAGACTCCATAAAACAGTCAAGATAACCCCGTGAATGGAGTTTGATACCGTCCTAATATACAGGTAACCCCAATCAGCTGTAAATTTTTGTGCCATTCAGGGTGTTCTAGGGAGAGCGCCGGAATCTAGTCCTGTGCTCACGATGCACAGTCCCAAAAGAGGTACTTGAAAGGGGTTAGGCCAAATTTAGTACGTGATTTACTCTTTTTGGTTAAACACACAGGGTCCCATTAACCTGTGTGTGCTGAGAACCAATCTGGTTGGCCAGACACTGGCAACCTGGCACAACACAATACCCTGATGTACACTCTTGTCAACAATAGACACGTCAGTGAAGAAAAATCAATAGTCAATACTGACTTGACAATAGGCAGCCCCCTGAATAGAGTATGTCACAACACACCACACAATGTGTATCACAGGCCAAAGAGAGCATGTGTGTCTTCCATCAGACAGGTTTTTTGTACTCTTGTATTCAAACAGCTTTTATATGCCTATAATATCAAGCATTACATCTTGCTGTATCATTGATTAGGAGGTTGTAAACTGTAAAGGGAATAGCTTGAATAACAAATGTAATGGGTTGGGCTCACTGTAAACTATTAATATTTGCTGATTCATTTATAGTTTAGTGGATTTCAACCACACTGTACCTATTTTAACTTTATAATCTTCTCGATTAAGATTGTGTAACACCCTGTGGTACATATTCATCTATCAAGTACATGTATGCATATTTCATAAGTGATGTATGTCACCTTGAACAAATTGGAGAGGCAATTGCGTTGTTTGTCTGTCTGTCTGCTCAAATTGTCACCAAATACATCACTTTAAATACACAGTATTTGCTTTAAGCTATAGACAAACTCCTTAATACCTGAATCGAGGATGAGGACATATTAGTGATGGATTAATATGCAGTGTCAACATATACAGTGTCAACATACTGGGACACCTGATCAGAGATACAATTTAATCATGCCATATTTGTATTCAAGACAAGCGTTCTGTTCCGATGCAAAGATGCTATCTTTTAAACATACTGCAACGTTATAGTAATACTTATACCACTGGAAGGCACACATACACATGTGAATATGTGTGAATTTCTGCCTACTGGTATGGTACGTGCACAAACTATTGATGTTAGGCATACATGTAGGTATCCTATGTGGATGATTGGGACAATTGGAAATATAAGATGTAATTAAATTCAGTTGAAGTTCAAAGATTTATGAAATGTACAGTAAGAAGTAGGCAGTCCTGCCTAAAGTAGGCAGTCCTATTATGAGGTATTGTTGGTTTGATTGAAACTGTTGCGAAACATTTCCATGTTATGTAAAGAACAGACAGGCTTTAACCCTTTCACCACCATGGTTCCACCCAAACCCATTGTTATCAATGGTGATTTTGGACCTGTATACAGTGAACTGGGGGTGAAAGGGTTAACAATACTTCAGGTAGGCCTGTGTCGGCGTCAGATTGTCTTGCAAGGAAACATGCTTACTAGATTACAATTTCAATGGAAACAAAAGGCTATGACACTCCATAACCCTCTTACAGACTAAAACAAACAATCCCGGGGATCAAGTCACTGGCCTTTAACTAACTGATGTCCATCTTGAAATGGTTTATATTTTTATTTAGAAACTTGTACTAGAAAGCACATTACTGCAGTCACATCAAAGTGTAAATGGCAACTTTGTTAAATAATACCATGCCATTATCAATGATTATTTAGGGTTACTAAAATTACTTTTAGTCTCAGCATGAATGTTTCATGCTTTTGGATAATAAATGTGTAGTTGCATCAGCCTTCACCAATCATTTCCCATACTAATAATGAGTAATATGTATGCTTCACTGAAGTCAAATTGAAAATCGTCTATAGCTCTAGTAATATCATCAAATGATCATCCTCACAAGTTTGATAGGATCTCTAACATAAAATAATCACACCAATCTTTGTAGAAATTTGTGACAATAACTCATGTCAAGTATACACACATACATGTACACATTCGCAGACACCCATCCACCTACCCATCCACCCAGACCCAGACCAAGACACATACATGCATACATACGTACATACCGGTACATACATACATACACACATACATACATACAGCACACAATGATCACATTGGCACCAAACTATCAAAAAAGAAACATTCATTTCAGCATATGGCAGTATAGTAGTTTTTAATATTCATTTCAATATACGGTAGTACCGGTATAGTATTAGCGAAAAAGAGTAAAATTTTGTCAATCATTCGCTTGACTTGCTGATTGCTTCTCTGCTGCATAACATAAACAGTTTTTGTTTCATTTGGAAATGATAATTTTGAATTACATACACTATATATTTCATGACAGTCAATCCTCCAACCAATAATTTCAGTTTTGATTTTTTATAAGAATTTTTACACATAAGATTTGATCTGATTATGGAAACATATGCTGCAACTCTCAGCTGTTTGACCATCATCTGACTGTTATCGGACTGTCTCGAAATAAATTTTTTCAGTATAAAACATATAATGCCCATATATGACTGAAAGGAAATAACAAGAAATCACACACATTACTGTTCATCTAAAAAGCTGTACAAGTGCACACTACCGGTAGCCACATCTAAAAATAAAGTACCGTCAGCATTAGTATGTATGTGTTGTATTTGCACATATAGCATTTTAGAGTTTGATGACAAGGACTCTTCAAACATATAAATGTTCAGGCAAATTTCTCTTGGTAATGTTGATGTATATTCTGTGAGCACCTCCACTCCAAGTTCTATCACAGACCCTAGAGAAACAGTCTATGGTTCTACCCTACTTGAGGAAATTCGCGCCTCGAAAGTGAAAGACTCAAACTTTTGCTCTAACTTTCCTTGAGGAATCTTTTAACCATTTTCTTTCAAAATCAAGAATAAAAATCGGAGGTCACCGTGCAAATTTTGGTACTAGAGAAACAAATAACTGAAGATTTACCGATATTTAAAATTCAAAATGGCCGCTATCCCTGTGTTAATTGTATGGAGATAAATAAAATTTTCGAATTTCAATTAACTAATTCAGTGAAAAGTTTTTTTACACCAAGAGCTTTAAAATGAATCCTCACAAGTGGTATATCAGAAAAGAATTGTAAAAGTTTGAGAGTCCAAATTTGTGCCCCTGGAAGCGCATTCTTTTGTGATGTCAGTACAATTCCTCCAACAAAGCCTGATCAATAAACTATAAATACTGTACAGACATTTACCAGGTACGCTATATTCAGACAGTTTTAACAATGAATGTTATTCTGTCTGCTTATCAAGATGATTGATCGTAAAATGCATTGAAAACTTTGGTGGTGAACGTCCTTCAAATGGATACTGTCCAAAACTGTCCAAAAGAGAAATTTTTGGAATATATGGACTTCAGTACAATAGATAATTTAAAGGAGTAATTTGTATGTCCCCCCACCCCTGAAAAAAAATTGTTTTGAATCTTGGGAGTTGGAACTTTCATGAGAAAGTTTTTACAACAAATCTTTCTAAAGGGAAGCTATCTTCCAAAATAATTTTAGTGGAGGGTGCAATTTATGGGTGGACGGAGGCACACCTAGAGCCTGCATGTCTAGATTAGTTGATTACTGTACATTTCATAGGAATAGATGAATGAAATATTTCAACACGTTTTGTCGATCACTACATAATATCATGTGTGATGTTAATGACTGTGATATGGGTTGCTGATCTTAGTTTTCCCTTAGAAACTATTGCTACTTCATCTACCATGTGAAGTAACATGGCCATCGATGGTAAATCATATGTGTATTACATGCATACATACCGGTATGTGTACCTACTTGTGTGTCATGCGCCGTGGGGATAGATATTGGGTCCTCCAACCTTTTACAATTCTTTTCTGATCTACCACTTGTAGAGTGGGGGCTAATTTTGAAACTCTTGGAGAACGAAACATTTTCATCATCTTAGTTTTTGAAAATTAATATTTTATTTTGCCCATAGATTAAACACAGAGATGGCGGCCATTCTGAATTTCAAATATCAGCAAATGTCAGGTAATTTGTTTCCCTAGTTCCATACTTGCACGGGGACCCCTAATTTTTATTCTTGATTTGACTAGGGAATGGCTGAAAGCTTACTTGAGGAAAGTTTGAGCAAAAGTTTAAGTCTTTCATTTTGGGGGCACAAACTACCTTAAAAGGGCTAGTAAAAATGCTAAGTTTCAATGATTTTTTCATTATTTCTAATGGCAAGTTCTTATTCTAATGCCAAAAGAATGTTGAAAAATTCACTATTTAGCTTGTCAATATGGCGTCTATATGTGTAAAATGCACTTTTATTCTTTACATTTGAATTCTACTCTGGACCAGAATTCACTTGTCAACAATAACAATGCAGTTTATACATGTACAGGCTAATATGACAAGCTGAAGACTACGTTTATCAACATGCTTTGGAGAGTAGTAAAAGAAGTTATGGTTGACATTAAAAACAAAACTAGTGAAAAAAATCATCAAAAAGTTAGCATTACTGGCTTTTTGAATTCGTGTCTCAGTCAGTGTGACTGTACATGTGTATCTGTACAGGGCTCGAAATTAACTTTTTTCCCTGGTAGTCCCATTGGGCTACCATTTTCTGAAGTTGGTAGCCCAGTGATAAGGTCTGGTAGCCCATGCATGAATGAAGATTTTTTTTTGTAAAGGATATTTTATTTACATCTAGACAATGAAAGATCTATTTTGCATGATTCTAACCAGGAAGTGAATTTTCTAGTCATTTGACATCAATACCTGAAGATCATATATACCTTAGGAGAACGGTATCGCATATGTAGTGGACAACGGTGACGCCACAAAGTTTGACGACCAATTCACACATACGCAGAGCTTATATGCAGAGTTTGATGTTCGCCATGACAACGAATTGTCACTCAGCACGGATAAACATAACATGGCTATGAAAGGATTAGCTATAAATTTTAGGATAACAACTTGGTACAGTCATGTTCCTTATACTTTCATGGTAATTTTGGTTATATTTCTCCACCATAGTACACTATCATGAGATGATCTCGTACACTTTGGAAAGCGTAATTTGTGGATGGCCCGACAGCTTTTTGTTTGCAGTTTGAATAATTTTGTGTTTACTTGTGATTGATACATTGTGATTAAATAACTATGGAAATGAATTTTCATTGGGCATCATTTCCCAAGCCTGTAATCCAAGTACATCAGTTCAGATAATGATATTTTATTGAAAGTTTGTTGCGACAAATTTGACTGCACTGTCGCATTTCAATTTGCATAACAAAGTCATAGTTTGGCCTATCTCTGTCAAAACTGGGTTGACTGTATGAGCGTCGGTCATCTCACAGCGATCAACATCAGGTTGCCCACAGAGTAATTTCATGTCTCAGGCTTTGGTAGTCCCTGTGGGCTACCATTTCATGGGTTTTGGTAGCCCCAGGGAAAAGTTGGTAGTCTGTGGACACGGGACTACCGCTAATTTCGAGCCCTTCTGTATGTTCAATATTCTGACATCCACAACACTGTCGCCATCAGAATGTTGTGAACTTGTGTTGTCTCCACATAATGTATTCTCAAGAGGAAGAATCTAATTCCAAACACATTTTTAAGGTATTGTTGTTGCACACATGTACATGTGTGGTTTATCAAATATCTACCTGGCCAGTAACAACAACACAGCCATCATCACATCACCAACAACATGAACTCTACGTCAATACACTGCAAAAAACATTTGATATCAGGCTTGCAGGTTTGGTTGGGATCTTTCATCAGAGAGACAGACCATCCAACATTTTTTTTCACTGTACCTTTACTTGTCCTATGTCTAGCAATGATTGCCAAAGGTCAAACTGTGGTGAATTTTTTCACAGATTTAAAACATGTACAGCATTCACTTGTACTCATTAAACTGGAATGCACACAGCTGAATTATATTAAAACTGACTGTAAGTCTCTTACATGGACTTACCGTACAAGTAACAATGGCTTGCTAATGAACATGTACATTTGTAATGCTGGACTAATCAGTCTTAAAAGCTGATGAGTAATTACTCTAAGACCAGTAAAAGAATACTTTTTGAGGAACAGGAAAAGCAGAATACATGTGTGTGTTACTGCGTTTTATCAATCCCCACTCCATCTTGAGCATTGAGTAACACTTTATGCTGACCAGGTGACCACACATTCAACAGAGGTGAACCTTGCAATCTAATTAAAAGCCCGGAGGTAAATGTTGCTCCGCTGTTGACCACAATTACAAGTCCTGAACACAATGCCAGCTTTATTTCCTACAACCGCCCTACAACTCTACTTTTCTTAGGCAAATCACAGGGTTACAAAAGCAAGGGAGAAATGAATAGTATTATGTGATCCTTTGCTTTTCAGACTTAACACATGAGACCTTCCTTCAGGGAGGGGACATAATCTCAAAATTCGATAATCCTTTCCAACCATGACTGTACTCAATGCACTATTGGTTTCTCATAATTAGTATTTTCCTCCCTCTACCCCCCCCTCTCTCTCTCTCTCTCTCTCTCTCTCTCTCTGTCAACAAAGTAACAGAGATGCATGTATTTATAAATGGCTCAATGGATAACCAGCTATCTATAAATGTAGACATTTGATACAAGTTAAAATGGAAGTGTTCAACACAGATGTTTTATTACTGTACCCTAAACAATTTGGCGCTACACATTACAGATTAAATTTGTTTAAAGTTATATTTTTTACAGATTTCATGCTTACTATATCTTAACTCCTATTTTTACAGAGTTACCTCACATGCATTATCATTATCCTTATTTATCTCAGATAATATCTTAATGATGGTTGTACTTATTGTCTGACACATTTTATGTTCATGTCGTAAATAACTATTACAACAATAAAGCCGCCTTCATGTCTAACAATTACATTATCAAGACAGAACAATACAGCATTGTTTTCATATCGGTATGTATACATACTGTCATGCAAGTTGTTGCATGATGAGTTGCTTCTTAAATTTCGGATACGTTAAAGATATGTTTCCTTCTTCAAATGAACAAGAACTCATTTATATCTACTTGCTATTTGATCAACTGGAAGACACCATGATAGTGTTACTCAGTATCTTAGGTTATTGTTTGACTACTAAGTTAGAGTCAAATATTAGAAGTGGGATTTGCTGGCAGACCACAAGATTTTGACCAGTTCATGACATATATGCACGAGCGATAGTGAGTGAATATATCAAGTGATTCGGTCAAACCGAGTGGTATACCTTCGCTGGGTGTGATTTGTTGCTATTATACCATAACAATATATTGAAATTCTGGCGCGGAATGTCAAAAAAGGACTTTTGCTCTTGGTGAGAGCTCATGCGTGTGCTAGCTGTGGTACATCGCAAATATACCACGGTTCTCTTTGCGTCTCGACCAATCAGATTTGCACCATCAATATAATGGCATGATATAATTTACGATATCATCTAAACTGGTAAGTCAGAGTCTAGTAATGTGGCAGGCTCAAAGTACTGTTTCATCACATGATATTGGACAAAATCAATAACATTTTCCTGTCAGTATTGTTCAGCTCTGCATGGGTTTGGCGCGACGTCTCATCCTTTGCGAGTCCTTCCTGAACACTCTAACATTGACAAATGAGACTGAATTATCTCATTATTAATAAAGTCTTAAGACCAGTTGGATACCCGAATATTGAATCTTTACTGTAATACGGTATTTCAGTATCAAAATAAGCATAAGTAAGATGAGGCCTTCTCTCTGAGTAAATGCAAAGGGGGTCATTGTTGGTAGCAAAGCCTGGCTTGACAGAAAGATACTATCATGGGTCTATCATTTGATGGTTGGATTCAAAATACATATGTATAACATCTGCCACGCCCACACAGAATGGTTGCAGACTATTAGAAGCTTGTGATTTTTGGCATTCCCACCCCCCTCACCTTTATTAAGAAAATAATCCTTCTGTCTAGGATTCATGGAGCAACCACCTGTTGATCACATCTTCCAAACAGACATAATGTCAGATGTAGCAGATGTAGAGATGCTTTGCTTGTTCTTTGCTGTTCTTGTAATGTTTAGCTGCTAATCATCTCACTACATCACATGAATAACTGGCACTGGGGATTGCCTTTAAATATGGGGCATCGGCAAAAAAACAGCTGACCAATCGGAAAGAGGTTTACAACTGCCACTTGTTATGAATTGTGACACTGTATTATAAAATGCAATCTGATTGGCTCCTACATATGACTTTAATCAGATTGGGGCTACTCAAGATCTGAGGCAGCAACAATGAGCATGTTAGCTATAACTTAAAAAAAATAAAGGTACAATACAGGTGACATGAAGAGAATAATTTCAGAGAAAATTTGGTGTTATAAACAGATGAAGCATTTCATCCCTCACTACCATGCATCTGCCGTGACAGAAAGGTACGCGCTGCAAAGGTTGATGACACCAACTGATTGAACAGCATTAAGGAGCTGCATTACACACACATACCGGTACCTGTCACAATTTTATAACAGCAAATGTACACTGGATCAATAAATTCCTTCTACGTCTGCACCATCAAGAAATTAAAACATCTGTCATCACTTGACGGTGAAAATGATAATGCACGACTTGCAATGACAAAGAGGTAAATAAGAAACTATGGTATGTTGAAAGCTGTTTAGCCTTTGGCCTACTAACAGTCTATCCATGAGCTGAAGGACTTTGCCCGTAACTCTGAACATTACAGTGTCATTGTTGTAGCAAATTTTTTGCCTTTTTAACTCATATGTACATTTATGATCACCGGGTGACCTGACCACAAGCACAACTTTCAAACATATCTTCTCCCCAATAACCCCACTGTTATAATTTCACACACTTTGAAGGTGACCTTGTAAGACTTGACTACCACAGAAAGCTTTCCAGGTATTCTTGCAGTCTGGTATTTTTTAGTGTCAAAGCAAAGTACCTGTTACATTTAATGATTAATGGGTTGTTATTTGTACCCTGTATGGATATTAACTACACATACAAACGCTGAAATAATGGCATTCAATACCTAAAAGATCAATAGATGGCTGAATTCTTGTCATGAAAAGAAAAACGGCTCATAATGTTGTCATTCTGTTATTGTGAATAGGGCTTTGCATTAATTACATTTACACAAAATTGGCTGAAATTGGACAATATCTTTTTGAAATATTTAAAAGTAATATAGCAAGAATAAAAGCCAAAAAGCACAAGGCTGGTGTAGTTTATCATCATCATCTTCTATACAAGATGGCATAAAATGCAACCAAGAGGAAATCATTAGAATGGTTTGAAACATGAAATTTCCTTACCTTGGTCATAATACATGAATATATATATCATCTTGGTTATTACACTATACTGTAAAACTTCCAACTAAAAACATTTGCTACACTGTATTGTATCAATTTACCGTAAGGAACAAACTTATCATGATGGAATTCATACTCCTTTTCTGTGTTCGTTAATTTATGACCTGTAAGGAGTTGTTAAGACTTTAAATCCCAGTGGCTTGAAGAAATTGACCCATCGCAATCTGGAGTTCATATTTCAAATTAGTACATGATTATTGGTAGCTCTTTTGTCATTGTTTTTGGAGCATATCAAACCATCAGGTTCATTCCCAGAACCACCCAGTTTATGACCGGTTTCCTCTTTGAACTTACAATGCTATGAATTGTTTACAGTTTCCAAGGCAACAAACCCCCACGAATCAGCTGGTTCTATGACTGCAATCACTCAAGACTGAACGCAACATGGTGTCAAGTCTGTCAAAATCTTGGGAATCGAATGAAACATGTATCATGCCTGATATGTTTACCAGTCCATGCAGTTAAAAGATTTGAGCAGAGATTACCTTGCTACAATGCATCAAATCAAATGGGAATAAAAGAGAACTACACCAGGTCACTTGGGTCAGCCCTGGTATATCATTGTTTCTTTTTATTGCCATTCCCAGATGATGAGATAGTTGCCCCATAGATACTATGGTTCAGATAGGTACATACACAATGAGTATTGTATACTGAGCATTCTCCTGTAGGAATTCATGCTGTACAGTCAAGTGTCAGGTGTTTGGATTTGGCTTTTGACATTCTTCATGTGCTACCATACTGGGCCATTGAATTTTTGATGTACAGACAACGGTTAACTAAATTTGACATTTGAAAACAATAAACGTTACCCTTCACATAATCCTCGTCACAGGACACTGTTGAATCTTTCATACCAAGGCTATTGTCCTACATTCATTAATTTTTCAAAAGAAATGAACACTTAGTGGTGGATGATTGCTGTGTCTCCTTGAAACTAGCCAGGATTATTACAGGACACAAGAACAGGGATGTGGAAAATACCCGGCAGCCGGCAAAAACAACCAGCTGTAAGCTGAAATTTGCCAGCTGTGAAAATCTAGTTTTAGCAAAAAATAAAACATTTTGCACAAACTTAATAAGCACATACAATACTTGTAAGTGCCTGTACTTTCATTTTTGCCACCTGTGACCAAAATTTTCTACATCCCTGGAGAGACATAAAGAGTTCTGGCATTCAGATTCTGTAAAGGACTCAAGGAAGAGACAAAGCCTGTAAAAATATCTTTCATGTGTGCATGTATCATCAATAAAATTCTGAAAAAATAAAACTATTGGTAACATCAACCAACAATCAAAGCAATACAAGTTACTGTTGGTCCTAGACATAGACAGAAAGATTTTATAGTTTTTGTTTCACGTCAATAATCAATATGACATCAATTAGACTACAATATATTTTAGACTTGTTATTTTCATTTTTTCCTCACCTGACATTAAAAACAGAGATGAATTACATGAGCCAGGAGCCATTACTAAAGCACTAAAATATTTGCTGAACATACTGGATTCACTAATTGCAAATGTTGGTAAATAACAGCAAAGGTTGGTGCTACATTTATGTATGTTCTCTAGGACTGGACAGTTGGCAGCTGCTGAAAAAAGACATGTCAACATACATTTTTCACCAGGAGAACCCAAGGCAAAAATGTTTGTCCAACAACAAACCATATTTTAATATCATGAATATTAAAATTCAAATTCAGTTACAACATCTGCTGAAATGTTAAAAGATTTTTTCAAGCCAGGAAATAAAACATGAAAACCTCCCTCTGTATGAAGTTAAGATAACAGAAAATTCAAATACAGATTTATGATTATTCAGCAAATCAATAAACGTTGAATCTTTCCTTTCATGCAACAGAGATTTTTATCAGGATTTATTGTGCCTATTCAGATTAACAATACATCCTATACAGCAAGATTTTCAGGTCTCTAACCTTATCAGAAAATTTGTTTGGCCATTTGCAAAAGTAAAAAAAACAGAAAACATGTTGCATTTTCAGGTCTCCAACCTTATCAGAAAATTTGTTTGGCCATTTGCAAAAGAAAAATCAGAAAACATGTTACAGTTAGGTCATTTTATTTTCTCATATGAACCTGACCATGAGTAGTTTTGGATAATTTTTGGAGCAATTTGTCAGAAGCATCACCGGAAAAATGGAGCACCTTACAACATTTCGGCAACTTGCCAAAATCTTATTGCAATCTTACTCTCTGGTCATGTATTATCATATTAAAGATAATTTTTATTATACACATGATAGTGCTGCTATTGTTCTGCAGTACACAGACTACTTTTTATTCTGGTTCACATAATAACTTACAGTTTTAATACTCATACATGTACATTAATCCGTCGATGAAGTTATTTCGTTCTCTGCTACTATATCATTATCATTTGCATCATTTGACCATATGATTATCTTTTCACTTACAGGGAATGCTCGTTACAGTTTCATCATTCATAGTAATCACTTGTTAGTTTTGACACTATCTGGATTTTTGGCTAAGATCTCTGTCTGGAGGATTAACGTTACATTTCTGCTGCCCTCTCATCTACACTGCTTTCATAAACAAAGTAGGCTTATGGCCAAAGTCAAAATGACTGGTGAACCTGAAGTAACATGTACCAGCTTACAAATTCAATCCTAAAATCCTTGACTGTCATAGTATCAATGACCCTCTCAATCTGGCAAAAACACAACTATTAAGCATGAATTTTAGCAGACCATATGAGACCTGTTGAAACAATAGGAAACCACAGTTGTTCTGTAAGGATTACAATTGTGCCCTATGTACAAAACACGATAAATGAAGGAATTCCTCTTACTTATTAAATCAAGTGTGGTAACAGCACCACACAGAATGAACCAAAACAGTTTGTTGAAAATATCCCTCGATGAACAAAAAAATCACCGATAATTACAACGTTGATGAAATCTACAATTACAAATTATCGCCCCTGATGCAATGCAAAACTAATGCAGTCAAAGGCAGTTCAGTTTTTCCTTATTTGATAAAACTGAATCAACATTTCAGAGCTAAAGAAGTTTATCATCTCCTGTGTATGTTTTGTTTCATTCAGTTTCTGAAAAATAACCCTGCCTTTCTGACCGAGTATTAAAAAATGCAAAACAACAAAGCTGAAGTAATTCCAGTTGCTGTGGTAATATCGCTAGTTTCAGGTGTCAAAGTGGTTTAACGAGATTCCCTATCATATGTTAATATTTCAATAGATTTATTTTGTCGCATGTAACATGTTGAGAAGTCGTTAAACCATGGAGGTATAAAGAGACTTCCATGGTTGAACCTACCTTACAGGGATTTCTGAAAATTCTTTCATATGATAATACAGGTACATTGTATTCATCAACGATATAATGGGAAATGTACTTACCCTGCAAGGGAGCGTTCAAACTTCAGCTTCACACTCATAGCCAACTGAACAACGGCCTGTTTATAACTGTCACCAAATCCTAGTTACTGAACTTGAAACCTTACACTGGTACATTGCAGTTCGCGTCCACAAAATAGGCGTGAATTCAACACTTATCTCATGTTATCCGTATAAAACGCATATTTTCCCGACGCCCAACGATATATTCATAAATGCTACATATTATTACAGACTCTTCTACGACTGGATCGTCGGGTCGATGTCGGCGCTCTTGACAGTGACACACTACACATATAACGGCAAACAAGTTCAAGTTGTGAATTGTCGAACTTCAAGTGTATGTTCAGTAGACGGACTTGAATATGAGGTGCCCGCGTGATTTCCACATTAATCAGCTGTTCTACAGTGGCTCTGTAAAATTTACTGCTACACTATCGGTAAACCCGGATCAAGATCTGTGTCCGTTAGCAACCACTTACTGAATGAAAATGCTCAGTCCGCCCGATCGATCCCAACGACTCGAGTGATAACGTGAGTTCAGCTGTTTCAAGCAACGGTTGTAGCGTCGTTAGAAACGTTTTTGCTGCCGAAAATCCGAGCAAATAAAATTCACCAGCGACAACCTCACATTCACTTTCCGCAAGACTGCTGATTTTGAAAAGGAAAACAGACCCGAGAAATAATATCGTCCAATTTCGACTTGTCGCTCAAGAGACTCACTGAAGTCAATATTATCACGGTCAATAAACTTCAGGATGGCGCTGAAGAGTTCACCCTCTTTCAAGATTTTCTTGAGGTATTATTCACATATTACGAGGAAAAACGCTTTTTTTAAAAAGATTTTTTCAACAAATTACACTTTATTTATCTAAAAATAAATACACAGAGTGAATCTTGTGAAAAAAACGCACATGTTCCTTCAGGGATTATCTTTAATTTATAATTATGTGATCGAGGGTAGTGGAGGAACGGTACATAAACTAATACATTCTCAATGGCAGACAATTTGAAATGGGGAGCACCGTGCTGTATCGCTTGTGAACCGATAACACCGGCACCACGGTCGCTGTGTGGTATGCATACCACATAGCGGCCGTCGTGGATCGGTTCGCAAGCGACTGTGCACCGTGTCATATGTACCGTTCGAAGAAATTATTTTGTCGTACTTTAAACGTAGGTAGCATGTGTTCTACCCACAGTTACGAGTGGAGTGATACGTACCAGCCGCCGCCAATTATTATATGCATAGTACGCGGCGGCGGTACGTATCACTCCACTCGTAACTGTGGTTCTACCTCCATGTTTTCACCTTTTGTCTTTCTTCGACGGATACGTTTTAGATCGGGGGGGGGGGGGGGGGGGGCTTGGAAGATTGACTCTATCAGATTATTTTTTTGTCCCTGCTTTACCTGGAATTTTTTTCTTTTTTGGGAATCCTGGCATCTTTTTTCACTTCCCCTCTCAAAGGAGTCTTCTTCCCACCATTTGATCCCCCCTCAAATGGCAATGTTTGCTGCTCGTTTCTTCATAGTTTCTCTAGGGTCTGTGATATGACATGACAAAACTGAATGAGGAAAGAAATGTCAAGCCACTCAAAGTTTACACAGAACTATAGGTAAACAGCATCTGCTTCAGAATGCTGGAAAGACGGAAAGAAAATAGAAACATCCTTCACTATAGCAAAATTACTGTTGGAGACAAGAAGAAGTCAATAAGGTTTCAATTTGTAAGAAAACAACTATACCCTGTTAGTGATTAAGTTTGTTCTGGGTAGTACACTACAAGCATGTGGTCCAAACAGACTAAGGAATTGTAAAACTGCAAATGCATAGAGGTAGTTGAATACTGCAATGACACAATATGCAATTACTTGTTTGTTAGGAGGGGTAAATGTTCTCCTCCCAATGTAGAAAATTTTGAATTTTACATATTAAAATGGGGTTATTTGGTGGCCATTTTGAGTTCTCATTAAAGGTTTACTATCACCAGTTCCAATTTTGCTGCAGTTACCATGAAAAGAGAAAATCTAACCAATCACAGATTTTAAGTGGGTGGCTGCTTTTTAAAAACAGCGCCCTCACCTGGGCATTTTGAATACCAAGGAATGACCCTTTGACCCTATATGGGCATATTTAGATTACAGGTGACTGTATACCTTTAACACTCAAAATATGTTAGACATAAAATGATTTCCCATCATTCACACCTTGTCAACAGAGACAAGTGTCAATATCTCATTTGGAAAAAAAATGTATTACCTATTTAATACAAAGAGAAATGTAAATTCATTTAAAGAAATCAAAATGTAGATGTTGCATATGTATATACCACAGAAGTGCTGATAATTTTTAATGTTTCAAAAGTTTATGTGATACATTGTTTTTGTTTCAGGATATGGTTATTCATTTTGGAATAACAGGTGTATTCTATAACATGCGTAATTGCGGGACAAAATAAATCATAAATTAAGGATATTATTAAGACATAGGTCTATTTTAAGGCAAATTCTTACCAACCCTTGTCATGTTACATTGCAAATGTTGTGCTTAAAGTTGTTGGAAATTGAAAAAGAATAGTTCTAGAAACATTATTGGGTCAAAATGTGAATTACCACTTTATGTACGACAAATACTTTTGTTGACAACTTAGTCCTGGTATCTAAGTCTGGCATGTAAAGAACAACAGTGGACACAGGATATCTGGTGCAGGCTATGTGGAAAAGCTGAATTGAGTATTCAAGATATTTTCAGGTGTAAGGATGAAAAACTGTAACAGAAGCGCAACAATTGAAGACTCCTACTTGAATTGTTTCAAATTGAAACACTGCCAGGGTACATGTAAAACAACAGCACAAGTGTGAGTTAAAATACTCATCAAATCAGGGCATTAATGAAATGAAATGTAAATTATTTAGATGCTATGAAAATGTTGTGACCAAAGGGTGTGCAAAACAATGAAAGATGTCAAAAATAGGTGCCCAAAGGGACACCAACATTAAATACATAATTAAAATGGTGTGCCCAAATGGCACGCCAAAAATTAAAGATGTGTATATTTAAAAGGTAGCAGTTTTTCTTTCAACACTCATCACTCATCACTCATATATAGTACCAATGCTTGTTTGTTGAAGATTTATAATATGTTTATGTTCCACTGACCTACATAGCTGACGTACTGTGTGCGAATGAAAATTAACCTTTCAACATACAGTACAGTATTGGTATATTGAATGAACACATCATTATTGCCAGTGAGGGCGCTATGTATGTCAAGGCAACCCAGGGTAGGTGTCTTGAATTCATTCTTATAAGACTGTGTGTATTTGAGTCTTGCATTGTTACTGTTTGTGTAGTTTAATTCTGGTCAAGACCTGAATTCAACTGTCAGCAATAACACTGAAAGTCACACATGCGCACACTGCATTGACAATCTATGTACTGGCTATTGCTACATGCTGTAGGATGAAGATCAAGAAACTGTACACGTAGAACAAAAATTTTGAATTCTTCAAATGTACAGTTACTGGAGCTGTTATTTAACTATGAAAGATGCAATTATTTGATATGTACCCTCACGTTATCAAACGAAAAATGACTAATTTGTAATAATGATACATTATCACAAGCAGTGGTCCTAAATAATGGAAACATGAATTTCAGTTTCATGAAGATATGTTTATTTTCCTTTTGGAAAATGTTTTCTACTCTGTACACAACCTGAAAAAATATTACATTAGAAAAATGTACTTGTGTGTCTTACATTATTGAGTAGTTTACTTATTTATTATGAAATTAAAGCTGAATAAGCACCTAATATGACCTGTGAAGGTATGTTTATTAATTACCACTGGGTAATTCTGTGCATGCTCCACGATGCCAAAAATCTTTCCTCTGATCTTAAAACATTACACAAATCTTCATTGAGCTGTTTAAACTAATGACAGTATTGAATATCGGTACTTTCAACTGACTGCAAACTTTGATGTGACACTTTAAAGATTTGTCAAACTGCTGGTTGTCTTGGGCTCCCTTGCAATTTTCCCAGTATTTTCGTTCTACAAATTAGATCATACAGCTGCTCAGTTTTTTTATCTTTTGAAGGAAAGGAAACAGCCTTTTTAATACAGACGTTTCTGTTCAAAACAAAACCAATTCCCCAAAGACAAAGCCCTGCACACTTTGGAATAAACTGGGACATACTGTGGAGAACTGCCACACATTATCCCATAAGCTGTGCTTTGCAAAGTTTTCACAAAAGAAGATTTTACCGTCTCTTAATGAAATACTTCCAGATTATAGACTGAACTTTGCCTGCTGGAAAGCTATTGTTACCTACTTGATGTTTGGTATTTTTCTTTAAACTTTTCACGTTTAAAAGTATGTATACTGCAACGCTCACTTAGTTTTTAACAGCGAAATATGTTTTGTAGAATAAGTTTCCCAAAAACTAACAGAATAATATGCTTCATAAGAAGCTCCATCAATCATAAATACATTTGAATTACATTATTTGAAAATGTTCAAGTTTGATGTCTCGTGATTGCTGTTATTAATTATAATAAAGTGCATGAACATTCCTTTTATATCATCACACTAAATGTTGACAGATTTGTTTATACCCCTGGTAACATTTGCCATGTAAGCACAATTACATTATCAATTCAATTTCAAATTTACAAAAGATTTACAGTTAAAAAAGTGCATTGTGACACTAGATAAAATGTTGAAGATTTTGATACATTCTGGTAAGCTGATACTCAAAGTAAGAATGATGAATAAAAAAACAAACCTATGCATGTCAACTTCATAACTATCTTTGTGTCTAAAAAGTTATAAAAAAGGTCATTCATATTCTACTATACTTGAAAAGTCCGTATGAAAACTTGCACCAAATAATACATCCCTGAAACTGGTAAGCTTATGTACACCTGAGAATAGAAAAATATCTTATTTACAGTTTTGAAAAGTTGCTCTGTACAGAAAGTTACATTTAAAAAAATGCAAATTGTCAACAACGTAAGATGTTAGCAGCTTTTATACTTTTGCTTACATGTGGAGGTCAAAGAACTGGAGTTGGGAGAAAAACTGTGAAAAGCATTGAATTGTTTTTTCAGAAACTTCACCATTTAGACGACTTTGCCCTAGACAGCAGACTTATTTGTTTGTGCTATGCTGCTTTAGCTGCCAAAGTTTAAGGATCGGTGAGGGCATTGAAAAATAGTTTTATAAAAATAGGCAAAGATTAAAAACAGATGTGCATTTGATATAGGTGTATAAAAAATACGCTAATATTTCAAACAGGTGTGCATTTGATGCTTATTGGATAGATGTTTCTCGACTTTAAAAAGAGAGCGCATATGAAAATAAAATACAAACTATTCAACAGAAAAGTATAGTGTTAAATACTGTGATGCAAATTGTGCTGCCCATGCCATAAATTGGCATTTCTAGCCGACCACACTTCGAAGTTTCTCATGATAATAGGTAAATTCCTAGAAGGTAAATTATCAAACCATAAGTCAGAGGCTGGACAGTGTGGACGTTAAAGTCTGATCATTTTGGTAGACTGACTGTTACAACTTAAAAAGTATATGAAGGCTGTCTACCTTTACACATCAAATGATTCACATCACTATGACTACAGATATTGGTAAATTGTTGACTAAATAATACAAAATTTATCTGGCTTGATGGTTGACGTTCGGAAGAGTATTCTCTCTCAGTCATGATGATCATTTATACACCGAATTATCTATTACAAAATATGCATATTTGGAGATCTCTAGTCTTTTTGCATTTTTCCAGCTTATTTGCAATTCACATGCCAAATAAAATGAAATATACAGACAAAAGCTGGTATGAATGACCGCATATTCTGGTTTAGTCAAACTTATTACTTCACTAACTTCGAAACAATAGACATTAAATGTTCTCTGGTGAGCCATGCATATGACATATGACTGGCTACACAATGCATAGTGTAGAGGACTCAGGAAGAGCCAACACAATGGCATAGTTTACAGTACTCCAAAGTTCACATGTGCTAGAGGAGAAAAATCAAATTACAGATATGAAACTTCACATGGAAAACAAAGTAGATCTCTTGTATAGCAAAGTAAGATATATAAAAACGGCAAATGACCATAGTATGAATTAGTGGTTACACATGTATGGTTTAGACTGCATTTTCTTTCACAATGACTTTGAATTTGTGAATCAAAGAGTCAGTACGTTGCTAATGTGCATTGTATGCTTTAGTTATTTATATATATTATAAATGTATGAATAATATTAATGGACAGATTTACACATTACCGTCACAAGAGCAGCAAGTTTGACATTTTGTTATTCACGGCAAATCATCCAATTTTACTTTCACTTTCTTTGAATTGCATGCTGCATAAGTGTTGACACCAAAGTATCATACTGCTTATCTCATTGCTCACATGTGATATTCACCGAGTGTTTACAAATTTCCACAATTCTATCAAGCTTGACATTGATTGCCACATCTTGGGAATTACATCTCCAAAATTATTTGGATATTCCAACTTCATAATGTTTCTTGTGCTAGCTTGAAAACCAGCAGATAAACATTTCTTGAATGCCAAACATGGCATAAACACCGTTTGAAAATAAAATCATGAGATAATGAAAGGTGCTGTCCGAATTTTTTGTAACTATTGTTTAGCACTGCGCCTAAAGAAATGAAACTAAAAAGATTGAATATTTTGCTTTGTGGCTTTCATGTGTCAAATTTCCAAAACTTAAAACCTTGTATATGAAAGCGTTTAAACCCTTAAGAGTCATTTATACTTTCCAAAGCTGATTTTCATTCATACTGTCAATACTGACTATTTCCTCATAAATACTGTATTACATTTCAAAAATTCAGTTAAAACATTTTGGAAAATGGCGAAAATGAACTTCATTTGTCAAGGAATAAAACCTTTAGCGAAATACTGCAAGAATCTTTTTTTTTAATTTGATTTCAAGCTATTTCTGTATTGTTGTGTTGTTTGAAGCTATAGTTGTATGCTTTTAACTTATTGTTTGTATGGTTGTTTTTTATTTTGTCGTATCGATAGCTTGGCAAAGTCTTTTTAAATAATGTGAATATTATTCATAATAATTAAAATGATTATAATAATGCATGTATGGTGTTAACTTCAAAAACTCTCACATTAAAATAATTTGTATTGAAGGTCTTCAACCAAGAATATGTTACTATGAATTTTGATGTGAAAATGGTAAATCAAATAATTTAAATAATCAAATAAATTAAATAATGTGAATATTAATCATAATAATTAAAATGATTATAATAATACATGTATGGTGTTAACTTCAAAAACTCTCACATTAAAATGATTTGTATTGAAGGTCTTCAACCAAGAACAGGTTACTATGAATTTTGATGTGAAAATGGTAAATCACAAATGAAGGGTTATTGGTATTATGCAATATTGTCTTTTACCCATCCGGTAACATGATCATGATGGAATAACAAAAGGTTGTTGAAATTTACATTTTCAACCATAACAGCCATTAACAGCTATTATTTGTACAATCTTAGTTTCAAAGTGGCATCCTATAAGTGTAAAAATCACACCTAAATTATTAACCAATGAATGCAATTTGATGAATGAACAAGAATGAACATACATGTGATGTACATGTAAGTCACAAAGCACACAGTGAAGTCATTTCAGTTAGAATGTTGAGACACACCTACCCTACTCATCCCGAGTATAAGCCCTTCAACTGATTTCAGAGGATTTTTGAAAATGCTGTACATTCATGTTTAAGCCCCAATCCTAGTTTAACTTTCATAGGGAAAGTTAGGAGAGTATAATGGGTCGTTAAAGTTGGTAAAATTACATTTCATATCAAAGGAAGCACTAAAAGATGTTAATACAATGGGACAATCCAATTTTCCACGTTCCATTACCTTTATGATTTAATGACTCTCCGTCCCCATGAACTAAATAAACACAGTTCTGTGTTGCTTATCTAGGGATTTATACTTGGACAAGTATGGTAATTAGGTATTTCCATTGGACATTGGCATGAGGTACATGTATGGTGATGAAACGTTTATTCAAAATTCTACTAATGCCCATATTATGAAATCTAATATGGCAATGAATCTGTAGCTTTTCATATGGAGCAATTAACTTAATACTTTGGCGCATAAAAATGTAGATGGAATTTACATCGACTGAGATCTCCTGTCTGCCACTTTGATGCAGGGTTTAGAACTGCGATGACAGAGTACGTTTGATCTTCTGTTTGCCACAATAGTCCTGTGCGATACCGTGAGGCACGTGAGCTGAGGGTGTACCTGTTTCAGAGGCAGCCTTGATGTGTTTTGGCTGGTCATCGAAGAACAGATGTGGATTGATCGTCTTCAGGAACGGCGCCTTGATGGCTCCGCTCAGGAAGAAAGTCTCGTCCATCTCCAATCCCCATGACCTGAGAGTCAGCAGGGCTCGCTTCCCGGCACTCGCCATGCTCCGTGCGGTCACCAAGTATGTTCTGATGGGATTGTCAGTCACTGATGAGGAGTACCTTGGGAATTTCTTCTGCATTCTGCCAAGTCTTTCCGCAAAGTTTTTCAGTGGGCCCTTTAAAATGTAAAAAAATTTCAAGAACATCAGTTTTGATGAAACTCTGAGCATCAGTGCTGTGAGAGAGTTAGTGTCGAACATCAATATGTATGTACATTATTCTCATAACTTCACATTTTGTCATTAAGGTCACCTTTTGTTCACGGTACCTGTTGAACAATGTGTGAAGAAAGCAATCAAAGAACGTGTAAAAGACCATCTCACTGGGCAACATCAAGTGTTTGGCTTCATTTCACTACATGGTATTGACAAGTACTGAATGTTTTGATCGGCCACCCACAGTGCAAACTTTAGACATTACTTCCTATGGCACAGGTGCAGATGAGAGGAGAGGCAACGACTAATCTAAAATGAATATGGAGGAGGACAGAGAAGGAGAAAGAAAACAAGCCCATCCCTACAACTCATTTTAGCCGCATTGGTGTGAGCAGTGTGATGTTCTATTTTGCAGAAACAAAATTGGGATCTATAAACTATTTGCTTATGATATCTGCCGATGAGATGAATACATGTATTGGCCTAGATAGATGAGCTGATTTTGAAATGGATTGACCCTTTTCCTGCCAAGTCGGTGAAAATCCGCTTGAAATTCGGTGTAGCCAGAATCTAAGCACTGGTGACCGTTATTCTACCAACCCGGTGGAAATTGGGCCCTTTTTGGGTACCCCCTTTCCTGCCAAGTCGACGGCACTACGTTTTGCTATCCCCTGTGCGTTTAGGGTCATCCGAGGAGAGGTTTTCTGACAAGGAACGCCTTTTCCCCTCGAAATGGGTTCGCAGGGAGTCGATAGACAGGGAAAGGTGCAGAAACCTGTCCGCCAGTCCCCCACACCCGAGGGGGGCTGGTTTTTTTTTACCGCTTTTTAGCGGACTTGGCAGGATAGCATGGTGACGTTTTCTGGCTGAGTTGGACGTACTTGGCTGCCTGGCACTATAGAGATTGCTGCCGAACTTGACCAACTCGGCAATGCTAATCTAGAAGGCTACCTCTTGCAAACGACTTGGCAGATGGTGCCGATGGTGCGAGACGAAAGTCACTTATTCAGTTGTGCGTGACTGAAAATGAGAACGTATTTTTGACGGGACGGCTTGACTTGTTCCTCCGATGGAACGGATATGAACGACTCGGAAATACCATTACAAACTGGTGTCCGACGTACTAAGCTGGGCTTCAGCTCTGCAAGTTCAAGCCAGGCAACGTCCTTCACCGCCTTGGCCGTGCCATTCAATGGACGTAGCTTTGGATTTTTTATTTATTCCATCGTCCGAAGTATTGGCTCTGGTTTGCAGGCAAACGTATCCTCTTGCCGACGCATTGGTAACTACGTACGCCGTTTGCGTACAGAGAATTCAAAAGGGGACATAAGGTCAAGCTACGGGGATACCGCCTGCACTTAGCAGGGACTGCTTTTGTTATGCAAACCAGCTAGCAGTACAATATGGCTGCCAGGCATGTGGACACGTCGATGGCTAGAACAATGGAAGCTATTGCGTTGCACCCGTGCATCGCAAAAGTGAACTGAAGATTTGGGTGTAGTGACTGATTATCACTGGTTAGCTGCAGCCCAAGCCATGTCGGTACAAACCCGTACCTGACTGAGGACCACTCGATTAAGTCAGTAATGAACGGTAACACTCGTAAACCAACTCCCAACTGAGCTGGCTAAACTACGTGGAGCTGTGCTTCAATGGCTCAGCCATGTCGTTAATACAACGGCAAAAACGTAGTTTTTGGTGCTACACTGCCAAGTCGTTGAAGGTACGTATTCAATTGACCCTACCCTGGGGAAACAGGACAGGTTTGCCGGTGCTGCTGCACCCTAGCACGACCCTCAGAGTCTCTGACTAACAGACGAGTGAGGTGATGTTTGTGCCTAGCGGACGTGCGTAATACTGAAGGAGTTTATTTCCGAAAAAATAAACATGAAACTGCAATAAAAATGACGCACTCCCAGGGGCAAACAAAGCCGGTGACCTCAATTTTTTTCTGCAGTAACCCTTGAGCTCCTTCCCCTGTCTACGGGCATGTAGAAATTATCAAAGTCTAACACGTATAAGTACGGCTAAAACTACCCTGAAAATGAGCGATTTCTGCCAAAATGCCTGGCAGGATAGCGTGCAGGAGAGCCAATCTTTTGCAGGCACATATTATTGGGCGGTTTTCTACTGACTTGGCAGGATAACGGACAAAGACGCTCGGCAGGAATTAAAGTATGCAATCATCATCTTACCTCTCCAATGGGCTCATTGGCTTTTGCCGTTTCATGAGCAAAGAAATCCAGTAGGCCCTGCTCTTTGACAATTCTTTCCGATTCGTCGGAAAACAAGACTGAATCTCCATCGAACGCAATTCTGAGTTGTTCTGTGGTCTCGTTGGTGACTTGCTTCTGTACAACTGCTGCAGCCATGCCTGCAATATTACAACAATACGTTTTTAAGAAACTTTAAGTGTAGTGTCTGGATGGCCTTCATATTGGTTATGTTTGTGTACGTGAACAAGAAAATTCCTCGTGGGGGGGGTGTGTCAACTTACCATGGTCTAAAGCTTTCTTGACTTGATCCACATCAGCACTAAGAAACAGACATGTATTCCATGCTTTCAAATATTCAATGGGATCAGAGCCGCCAGTCAATGATGCACGTTCAATCCTGAGGCCTGCAAAAGTTATATCATGATACCCATCAGTAGAAAGATAGTTTTTCCTATAGTTTGCAGGCTATATAAAAGTTGCAAATACATAGACGATAACAGTAACCAATCAAATATTCATAATCATTATCCCTTGATAACAAAGAGTTCACCACTTAGAAATTGACAAAGTGTTAAAAAACACAACTTCAAAAGTAACCAAAAACAGATTAATAAAACATTTGGATATAGACGCTTGACAAACACTGGGAACAATGTGCTTCATGAAAGTAATATATGTTTTCTTAGGGGGTCCTCCCATACTGAGTTAAAATAAGACTCCTAGGTTAATGTTGATTTGTAAAATTGTCCATCAATCTTGCCAAATTGTGGCAATCATCTTCATATCAATCAAATAATGTTTCCCATCACAAAAATGGAAAGACTGTCAATTCATAGATACTGCCACAAAAGTGACCAATACTAATATGGATTTAACATTTTCTGGTGAAAAAAAACAATTTCATTTGTAAATATGATCAGAAAAGTTACCATAGTGATTGATGGAGTTGATGATTCTGATGGATGTATCGCCATGGTTCTGCGTTACCAGGACAACATCAAATATTTCCTCCTCATCTGCATTCTTTTCTAGCAACTTGTCATTGACATTCTGGAGTGCCTGTCACAAAGAATACAAACAACGACTCTATTACAGTACTTGTGATACTGAGACTGACTGCACTGGCTATGCAGTGGAACTCATGCATAATGCAATTCCTTATTTCACAAAATGCAGCATCAAAGATGAAGATCCTAACTATCTCTATACACATTGGACTAACTGATGCTGTATTCAAACACGTAATGCTAATCACCTGGGTATACAAATTGCAAATGGTCACATGACCTGGTGGCCATATTGGATCATGTGCATACTTTCAGAACAGATCCTAGAGTATTAACAGAGTTAATTAAACATTTGGGATCTCAAATCAAAAGACAAAACTTACATGCAACCATATTACCTTGTCTTGGTTGATTCTATTAAGAGAAGCAACACTACAAGAGTACTGAGAATTGATGTTTTTATCAGCATCTCTATATTGATAGTTGCTCTGCAATACTGCATTGAGCACTCTAATAAATGTTACTAAGTTTCATGCATTTTGCAATCGCTCATCCTTGGCATCAAGCACTGAAATTTCCCATGTGGTGTGTATATATATATATATATATATATATATATATATATATATATATATATATATATAATATATATATATATATATATATATATTTGTTTCAAGCAATGCCATCTTTGTATATTCGAAACACTACACATTATCAATGCTGACAAATCTATGCATATATATATATATATATATATATATATATATATATATATACACACACACACACACACACACACACACACACACACACACATATATGTATATATATATGTGTGTCTGTGTCTGTGTGTGTCTGTGTTTGTGTTTGTAGCAATCTGTTTATTTTATGTTTATTTTTGGTAGTTACCTTTATGAAGGCAAATGCTGTTCCAGGTTTGCAAGGAATATTTTCCATTTTCTTCTGGAATTTGATGTACTCTTCCAAACCATGGGTTTCATAAACTTCATGTTCTTCATCCAAATCGAACAGTGCCCTTGAAGATACTGCAACAACCAAAGCCCTCTTGATATCCGCCTGCAAAGGAAAAAAACATAGAGTAAGTCAAACAAAACAGAAAGGCTTGGAGAAAGATATTTAAGATGCACTACACCCAAATAAATTAAAAATAGCAAAATGAACGAATGCGCAACCACATTGACCTCATGATGACCTTTATTGAATCGGAGGAATATTGACTGAAATTTGTAGATTGGCAGAGGCAAAATTCGAATTTAACACCTTATTTTACGGATCTGAACTTTAAATTATTAAATAATTCAATTTCAATGTTCTCGAACTGGTTTCGAAGCTGAGAGTGGGAGGAACCATACAGTAACACCGTAGAGTTGTCTACTTCAGCTCTCGGAGTTTTATGTAATTATTAAGGCGAACAGGGACGACTAAAACGCACATCTTTGAATTTTCGTTTCTTTGGAGTATTTAACACTGCATTTGGGGACTCTTCAAAAGTTCTTTTCCTCTCCCCACAGCCGTGGCCGTCGATACAAATTTCTGGAATTTGTAGGGTATCCTTTCGTGCAATATCCGCCATATTGAAAAAAGTATACGTATATGTACGTGTGCTTTCTCTTCTCCAATGCTCAGACTCAATTAATTAACAAGTAGACAGGCGCTCTTCCGACAACAAGCGAGTGGACAATAAGGACGCGATCAAACACTCGCACTTTAGGGCCAGTGTACCGTGATAGAGTGATTATTTTGTGACTGCTTGTTTTCTAAGCTGACCATATTTGTCATCGAGACAGAAATCCAAGTGTTCAACGCGTTGGAGAAAATATTTTGCCAACATTATCCCCAGCCCCAAATTTCCCAGGCGAGCCTTGCGAGTATGTCACGCCGAAGACCACACAGTGACGACGAAGAAGGTAAGATTGCAACCTTTTTTTCTGATAATTATGTGACTCAAAGTAATAGCAGTGACGAAGTGATAGAGTCGCTGATTATATTATACCTACAAATTTGGTGTAGACACTCGAATCCGATCTTGCCGAGCCTAGGCCGCCCGGTCTCGCGTCTCTTGACACACGTGTTGTGGGGATGCCTGATCAAAATGGAATATGTTGTTGTGTGAGGGCAGCATATACGATGTGATTTGAGTGCAATGGCTGCACATGATATGTTATACGAATGTGTGTGCGAGCGTCGGTGGGCTTCAATCACTGCTTTTTGAATTCTGTGCAATCATATTTTCGCTTCAGCTTCTGTATCTACACTTAATGTGCATTTCATTGTAATACTATGTTGTGTCCGTATGAAACATGATTTTCAGCAAGTGCTTTGAATTCCACCGAAACTGGCAAAAGTAACAGTGCTTACTCAGTGAAAGGTGGACCCATACAGCATCATAGTTCACCTTATATTTCGAAATTTGACACAATACAGTGCATACTATACCGTAGGACAAAATTGGCGATTTCAATTTCGAAATCATAAACTTTCACTCTTTGTCCAGTAATATAACATCAGCTCCAGCGTATTGCATATATATTTTACAACTGAGATTCATAATTCATATGAAGACTTTAGAGTAAGACAACTTGTAGTACTTAAAAACCTAGTGAGACCAGGATTCTCAGAAAGTAGATTAGTTAGATCATTTAAGAAGTTCTATGATAGACACACAGATGTGATATCAACATAATATAACACAGTCACCTTTTTCTCAAATTATGAGTAATTATAGCATTCTAGCTCACAGCGATAATTTGTTGGTTTTGCCCATTTACTCTAAATACGTAACTTAGGGTCAATCTTGACAAAAGTGATGATCTATTCCCATGCTTTCAAACAAGTTACTTTTACCATGGAGGTAGCACCTCCATGCTTTTACAAACAATTTGTTGGTTTTGCCCTAAAATGAAATTTTTAACCAAAAGCTACATATGGACTCAATGATCCTGTTTCTTTGATGCCACTCATCATGTGGAATGAACACGTATCAAGATAGGGAACCGTGTCTTCCTGTGCCATGCCCTTCATTCAAGTTCATGCACTTGCCACTTTCTTGCTCACGGGTGACCAAATCTGGTGCCATAGCATCCAGCAAGAGTGCAGTATTACTCAAACCAATGGACTGCAACTCTTCTTGTCTGGTGCAACTGTAACGATGAATGCAAAATCACCTCTTCACCAATGTGCTGTGATACTGTTACAGCACTTAACTGTTAATTTTCTACTCCCTGTTAACCATCATCTCTCAAAAAGCCTAGTTAGTTCATATGGTGGTGATTTGTAAAGTAAATTGCAATGTATGGATGTTCATGACCTTCAGCTTTGTGGCATAGAATGACAGTTTGAGATGCTGTGAGGTGGAAAGGTAGTTAGCAAACAAACAAACGAACACCAGCACCATAGATGAGTTGTCCAATTTCATACAACAAATGCTACAAAAACTTCAGCACAGCAATAAATTCTACACATGATATAACTTTGTAAAAGAATAGTAGAAAGGCATAGAACATGCATGGGCAGTGCCTTCAAATGGATACCAAAATCCATTGATCCAACATTACATCGCTTTTATTGCAGAAACATCAGAATTAGACTTTTTTTAATTGCTTTCACCATTCAAGTGTTCGAGAAGGTAGTTCCACCGTTAACAGTATCCCCCCTGTGCGTTCGAAGTAAAATAAGAGATATGATAGAAACTAAATCTTTGATACATGTATTTTCCTCATATAAAGTTGCAAATGATCAAAATTTGTCCAAGTGCAAGATTGTGTAATGATTTTCATTGGATAATTGTAAAATATATGTTTGCCTTTATCACAGACCAATTGACATACTGTTCAAATTTTTTGTTGTTTTTGGTTTCCAGGAGGACGTACTCATAAGAGACGTCGCACAACATCTGATCACAATGAGATTGAAGATCGGCTTGAATCCCTTATCACACGAGTTGGAGAAAAGGTACGAAGCAAATACTCATGTACTTTACATGGTATTGTTACTTCATATCACCCAGTGTCGATACAATCCATTGTCTGCCCAGGTAAAGTTTAACCAGCTCACCCCAGTGCCATGTGAACAGGTCCTCAATCACAATTGATTAACATTGGATTCAGACCAAACCATGGTGTTGAAAGGGTTGAACCTTAAAGGCAGGGGGAGCCTATAAATACCCCCTATCTCCCTGGGCATTCATAATCCAACATGAGTGGCACATGATAGCAGCGTCAACGAATGCTCCCGAAAATCTGGAGCTTTCAACAACCATGGTGTAAATTAAAGCATTGTTCCAACATATTACGCTTTGTGAATACTTGTGGCATCACCTTGTTGGCGAAATTCTCTCATTTTTTTCCATTTTAAGTTGATTTTTGATGCCAAAACTGCTTCGATGCTGTGTTCGAAGCGTCCAACAAACAATATATGAAAGCATTCAAACAGCTGCCAATCACGAAGGGACGCGCAAAGGTGAAAACGATCAAACATTTGTTGTGTACATCCGATCGATTACGATGTCAACAATGAATAAACGATTCTTACAACTGAGCAAAATACTTGACCAACGGTTACTGAACACGAGTCTCAGATGAGTTCAGACACAAACGGACTATTTCATGGTTTCAAACAGATTGCCTCTCCCTGTTTGTTTGTTGATCTGTGTACCTCTGGGCCTATGAATGGGTGATGTGTATGTTGACCTGCAGTACGATATTTTTGGAAGTATGTTGTCGCCTAGCCCTGCGTACGATGCCGTGTGTTCCCGGCGTTATACGGCCTGCCACCACAGCTCTGCTGATTGCCATAAAACAAAACCGGCAACATGCGGATCCAATTCGGACGGAACACGAAAAACTACTTTTCGAACTGTTTTCGGCCGAAATCAACTCGATTCCGATCTATGCAGCCAACCCAAATCACTCAACCGCTCACAGACTGCGGAAAAATGCACTCTTGACGTCCAAAACCTTGTTTGCTGGCGATGCACGGTCAATGGCCCATGCAGTGGACGGCCATTGGATACGTTCACGCCACGATTATACAGGTGCCCATGAGCTGCATTATTTTCTGTCGGGTCGGGGCGATGAAACTAAATCGCGATTGCTTCATCTCTGTCAGATTTGACCAAAAAGAGACTTTGACATAGATTATAGCATCAAATGTTGACCGTTCAGACTGAAACATGATAAAGGTTTGAAGATCGCCATGATGTCGTTCTTCTCTATACGTTTTTCTGAGCTTGTTTTGTACTAAATTGCTCTAACATTATCTGATGTGTTTTTGAAATCTTAATCAACTTTTCTTTCCCAACCAGGACACAACATTCCCTTTTTGCTTTCATAGTAACTTAGGATTCATTTAATTCGCAGATTAATAGACTCTTATGTTCTTCCTCGATTGTCTGTGACTGATTTTGCTATCCCGATACCGATATATCGTTCGCACTCAGGTGTCTTGAAACTTACGTCATTCACTGAAATAGTTTTCGGACAAACTCAAGAAATTCGACAACTACTAACGAATGTTCGGCAAAATTTACAGAGACTAGCAATGATAATTATGGTCACTTTACCGCCTTTAGCTAAGCGGACTCGCTTGGTGGAAGCAGTGTATAACGTTCTGAGTTCCCATTTTTACCCTACCGTGTGAGTGTAGTATTCAAACGAGTGAGATCATAATCTTACGCTGTTCCGAGTGGCCAGGAGATTTTTTATAATATACAATAAATTGACCTTATCAAAATTACTCTGTTTTACAATGCTTGGATATTGATATTTTTCTATACGTTTTTACTTTTGATTTGAAGTCTTTTGATTCTCCTTTGGCGTCAGCACATGTACGGTTACAACCGTCATGTGATGATCGGAGTGCTTGTAAAGTTGTCGGCAAGTTGTCGGGAAGTTGTATTTAGAGGCTGCAGTTCGGGATTTTTCAAGATGAACAACACATCATACATTTCCTACATCTTTGAAACGGGGATTACGGTAATCTTTCATGTGATGAACACTTTATGAACGTCTTTGCAATGTGTTCCCACGATGAGTGTGAACTGATTCTTTGTTTGTAAAAATCGTCAGAAATGGTCCAGTGACCGTGTTAAAATAGACACAGATGTAAAACCATTGCGAGGAAAATAGTAAGAAATTCACGTTGCAATATTTGATGTTGTATTTCTCAGCAGGAATAATCATTTTTTACACGTTGTGTATAAGAACAGCAAGCAGGTGTTCGACGGTCAATTGCTTCTATCATAATGATCTTGATCGCAGCTATTTGGCGAGAAGACATCGGGTATAATCTCGCAAAATTATTGATATCATGTCTTTATATAGAAAATTTTCGATCGGAGGCAGCTCAAATCAACAGCCATGGTATATTGGGAATAGTGTTCTCAATGGACACCGAACTACCTGCTTTCAACAGTACGTTATGTACCATCGGCGGTAACACATTGGTCGTAATCTTGTCTAATTCTGCCCCGCCTTTTGTACCGTCCAGAAATTTCAAAACTAGATTTTTTTACCCTGACATATAATACAGCGACCTTGCACACTAATGATCATTCCACTGTTTCTGTTGGGATTTGTTGGTTTTTTAATTTGTTCCGTGGCCCCGGTAAGATTTTTTTCAATACGATACACAGTTTGAATTTTTTTCAAGGTAAATTTAGTATATTCCCAGTTTGCGGGGTAAAGTTGTCTGGAGTGAAAGTTTGAGTTGACGCTGATAGAGTAGACGTCGAGCCCGGCACAGTTGACTGAGATCCGGTCGGTTTGGGGTCGTTTAGTCCAGAAACATGCAGAGTTCTGTATGATCACCGTTCGGCATTTGGGTGAATTTTTTTGGTCAAAGTAATTCAGTAACAATATCACTGTCATACGCGTATACGGACGGTTTTCGATTAAAAACGGTAAAAATATCCAGTGCTCGTAAATGCGTGCAAAATTTATTCAGTGACTGTTCACGCAGCAGTCGTAAATACGACTAGGATTTACCACCACGTAACAACTGTAAACACCGCATCAACAGTCCATACGAACATTTTGTGCTGAATCGAGGGAGATAACAATTGCGGTAGGAAAGGTCAGTCCGCCATCTGTCAAAGTTGTTGATCGGAAAATCTTCACTGTTCACAAACTACATGAGTGGCTGTTATAGTTGTACACGTAGTTCCATAGGCTTTCCACTGTCCCTTGTTACGAGCTATGTTCAAAGTGCGTCAAGCTACGAATATTTTCATGTATGGAGTTACAGACATCGGTGAAGTACCGGCTACATTTTGTTCAAAACCCCTGTCTGTTTGATCCTCGTGTTGTTTTTTGTGTCCCTAACGTCGACTGGCTCTATGTGCGTACAAACATAGCAGTTGGGATTAAGATTTCCTGGATAAATAGATACACTCATCGTTTACTCCGCCTCTGACGCAAAGATACACACTGTTTTACATGTGCCACTCCTAGGCCCTGGATCGATTTCCATACCTTTAAGAGGGAGGATGTGGGGTGAAAGCATGGCTTCAGAAATAACAATTATATATCTGTATACAATGTACATTTTTAGGTAACGGGCAAAATCTTTTGATTAAAAATAATAGATCTACTGTCTTAGAATTATTCTGTGGAAATTGTCAAGTCTAAGTTGTGACCTGTCCCGTGAATTGCCACGTACACAAATACAGGCTATTTTTTATTTCATGTGAGTGTATCTCATTTTCCTTTTTCTAGAGCACCTCATCCCTAGAAACCAATTTAGAAGGTCTTGCCAGTGTACTGGAAGCAGATTTGCCATCATATAAACCCAAAATTGCAAAGATTCTGGTCTTTTGGTAAGTCATTGATATATCTTTATTGATATGTTTATTAAAATAATAATTGTTGAAGAATATAATGAATGACAGAATTTGCATAACTTCATCTGCTTGCAACTAATGATTGTTAGCAAGCAGGAGTCATTGGTACTTCTTGAGAATGTGGTGATTGCATAGTACTGATGATATCCCATGATTCATTATGATTTGGAGCATCAGAAAATCCTCAGGGAGGTCTCCCATATGTAGACAATTCATTTTTAAATCTGAAAACATACTTTTAGGCACATCATTCTTCTCAATGCCCATTTTAAATGATTTGGCACAAATCAAACAGAAATGTGGGTAATTTATTGTACTGAGGGCTGTTGGTTCATTTCTAATATCTCCTCCAGCCTAGTCAACATTGCATGATATTTTCTATCGTTCCAGTGCCATCAGTTTGCCAGAGAAGATATCAGTCTACAGTACTTTGGTGGGCCTGCTCAATGCACGCAACTACAACTTTGGAGGGGAGGTAACAGATCCTTATTCTCTACTGTTTATATTGCTGTATTTCCTTCTGGGCCAAGACTTTGTGTGAGATAAGGGCCAAGCTGTAACTTTTTGTTCTTAGTATCAACTGCAGTTTCTTGTTCTTTTCCCCGAAACATGTTGAGATACACTGTGTTGAGCCCATCAACTCAGCCTGTATGTGTGCAGACTGCATTGATATCATTTACAAGTGAATTCTGGTCCGGACCAGATGCAAATGTAAACAAAAACAGAGCATTTCAGACATATATATGCATGTAAGAAATTTTGTAAATCTTTCAATAATTCACTGTATTTTCTTCTTTATCATCTTGTAGTTTGTTGAAAATGTCTTCAGAAATCTGAGAGAGTTCCTCAAAACAGGCAGCTTTGAGAAAGCTCGGGTGTTGGTCAGATTTTTGACAGATTTGGTGAATTGCCATGTCATCGACCTTTCATCCATGCTTGCCATGTACGAAGCATTTGTTGCCGTGACAATAGAGGATGAAATCCCTCAAGTCCGAAGTGACTGGTACGTCTATGCTGTCCTGTCATCAATTCCCTGGGTAAGTTGTCTTCTCCAACAAACCTGTCACGGTATCGCTGCGTACAATGATGACCATTATAATAGTAGAGTTCCATTGTATTGATATTGGTGAACAGTCAACTTTATTTTCTGATTTGACCAGTAAATCAAAGAATGATTCAACTAGGATTTTGCCCTCAAAGTGTTATTTCCCAGTTGAGTGGTGATGAGAATTTTATGATGCAATGCTTTCAAGCTCTGCACATTGTAAATGCTTATGTCTTCATCCACAGAAATAACTCTTTCACCGCCAAATTTTTCACTGCCTAATCGTTTTCTCAGGCAAAGCTTTGATCTATGTATGGGGAAATGGGTAAACCAATAAAAGAGTTTGCTTGAATTGTCTGAAGTCCACAGAACCCCAGTACTTCAATCTTGGTACAGGACAAACCACTGTAACTTATGCAATAAAATCATGCATTTTATGACATGATCCAATATGGCTGCAATTCAGCAATTCAAATTTTTTCCAAGCCAAGAGCTGTATTTTACTTTTGACATTCTGTGAGCAATTTTCTTTGAAAGTTTACTCTTGGACAATGAATGGACCAATCAGATGTCACAACTTTCATGATATAAATGTAAGATGTCCAAAATGAGAACTTGTAAAATTTTTGTTTGCAGATTGGAAAAGAGCTGCATGACAAGAAAGAGATGGAGCTTGAAAAGTTGCTGTCAAATATTGAAAAGTACATAAGGTGAGAAATAAGACGTCATGCAGTCCAGATTACATGCTGTTCATTTGTAGCAGTTTCTCAAGTGTTACCTTGAAAATTTCAAAAAATTCTTGTTATTTGTCAAACTGTAATGTCCCTAAATTAAAACTACTTTTTGTCATCATTCAAACTTGTGTAGATATTCATAAATCCTAAAGATGGCATGAAAACATTACCATGTGCCAGCTGCTGTATTTAAACCCATTTTATTTGCAATGTGTAGTTGAATTTATGTTAAGTTGGGAATGAGAGAACTTTAAGCCAAGTTGAAAACATCAACTTTAAATTATATGGATTAAATTGTAAACTGTCGTTATGAGCGTTCATGATACAGCATTATACTGTGATAGTATCATCCTATTTCTAACGCTTGGAATGTCAGTAATTAAATTACAACTCATTTTCATCACAGTAAACGCAAGAAACGATACATGCCATTCCTGAAAGTGTGGACATCAGATGTTCCAAATCCACAAGAGGAGGTAATTCAATGTATTGTCAATTCATTTTTACTCTCAGTAACATTAGCCAAGCCAATATTCCCAGGTTATCACCTGATATTACCTGTTCCTGTGTCATATCAGCCTTAATGTCATTTATGCTGTGTCAAACACAAGTGCTGATATGACAGTGTAACAGATGATACTTAGCAATGACTGAGTCACATCAAAAACCCATGCCAAGAATTTGATAAACAAGAGAATCAGTCTTGAATTTCAGGGTTCTGTATTTATTGAGTCATGCATGTAAATATTTATGTAAACGATAGAGAGACAGGCTTTTGTATACAATCAATGTGTATATGATAATATGCAATAATAGAGTTCTTTATTAGAGTATGCGTGTTGTTGTGGATAAGTTTATCTAATTCAATTTAATCAATTCGTCCAAATTTGTGATGTTACCTGTTTTACTGCATGCTTTAATGCTCTCTTGAAAAGTCCATGCTGTTGAAAAAGCTTTTGGACGACAAAGTCACTACAAATTCTATATTGTGTACCAAGACAATACCAACATAAACATGAAATTGCCGGAGAATTCCAATCATTTTTGACAAGTGTGAAAATCAGATAATAATGTTCCATTTTAGCCTTACTTGCATTGTTTGTGTTTGCAGTATCTAGACTGTTTATGGCACCAGATTGAGAAGCTCAAGAAGGAGAAGTGGGTGGAAGAGGACAATTCTGAGACCATACCTGGCATTTGACAGCATCCTGTGTGAGGCTCTCCAGCATACACTTCCACCAATCAACCCACCAGCACATTCCGAGGACATGAGTTACCCACTACCCCGAGTCATCTTCCGACTCTTTGATTACACAGACACTCCAGAGGTAAAGTGTGACCACCTATACTCTACACACAGGGGCTGTACCTGGTGATGTATTTCTTTAGCAAGTGCTGGACTGGCGTAGAATCGTATTTACACCTTTCTGCAAATTCCAAGTTGATGTAAACATAAATATACTAGCATTATGGTTTCACAAATAATACCTGGTAAATACAAACAATAAAAATCAAAATAATACGAAATACACAAATACCAAGAGTGGCCAGAGTAAAAGGGGACATTTTTATGTGAAGACTGATGTATCAGTCACAAAGAAATATCTTCATCCTTTTATTAGAACCATCATAAATGATGTTTTTCACTTTTTTCTGGTCATGCAGAAGCAGAATACATGTATATTCACAATGAAGCTTCAGCTAGAATAAATGAAAAACAAAGGGCTTTATGTATGTGACTATAAAAACGAAAGAATCCACAAGGTGCATGTTTTGAACGGTTTTCACACTCACAACTTTCTACTGAATTTTACCATTTAATATGATCAGCAGTGGGTGACATTTTATATTTTACTTCCTGTGTAGAAAAAGTGAAATACTGCCCTCACTCATTGAAGTAGAGCCATTAGAGGAGTTTTGGGATCAATTGACAGGGATGTAGGAGACGTGATGTGTTTTCATCTCAATATGGATATATGACCCAGTATTATAAAAGCCCTAGTATTATTGACTTTCCTCGTAAACTACAGACTTATGATAGATATGTTGTTTAGTTTGCTTTGTGCATAATGATTAAATTTCAGTGAATCGGATGTTCCATGGATGTGTTCAAAGACAGAATACTCTGTAACATTTTAAGATGTCTGAACTTGTTGTTTCAGAACAAATGAACAGCTTACTACAGTTGTTTGTGTGAAAAAATCTTTCATTAAACTACATGATTTAGATATTAACAAACATAATCTCAACCATATGTGAAGCATAACAATTTTGCTAAATTGCATTCCACTGTATGACATTCGGAAAATATGGCCTTTGTATCAAGTTTATAATGTCAAGTTCAAGTTTTTGTAGTGTGGACTATCCTTGCTTAAAATGTCAGTTCACATGTGGCCAACCACTTGATTGATTTCTGTCTACCGTAATATCTGAACAGCTTAGAACAGCATTGGAGTTTGTTTTGCATGTTGTGCAGTCTTGTACTTACATTGAAAATGACTAGCTAGTGTCCCATAATCTGGCATTATTTGATGGCAAAAAAATCTGTATTTTGTCCAATACAAATATTCGTAATTATTAAACATGTATCAAAGGGTTATTAAGGTAATGGGCAACTCGAAAGTGAATATTAAACTTGCTTCCAAGGAAACTGTCAACCACATGAACTTGTATTATCTTTCAAAAATCATGGGTTACTGTGCAAATGTTGGTACCAGAGACACAGATAACCCAAAATTTTCCAATATTTGAAATGCGAAATGGTTGCCATCCCTGGGTTAACTCTGAGGGGAAAAGTAAAATGTTCAATTTTCACAAAAATAAGACCAGTGAAACTTTATTTACTCCAGGAGCTGCACAATGAGCCAACACAAGTGGTAGATCAGACAGGCATTGCAAAATGTTTGAAAATTTTTTCCTAATGCGCATTCTACCTGAATGAATAAAAAGGATAAAAAAAAATCATCCACTTTGGTCTGACTTACAGGGACCAGTATTACCAGGGCATCATTCCATTGACCGCTTTCTCATCGAAGAGACTCTGTCACAGATCATCCATACTCATCACAAAGAGCGGAAAGAATGGTAAGTTGCTGAAACAGTCGGTTAGTCTCTTTGACACTTTTTTAGGTCCATGAAAATGCACCATCAGTGTGTTTGAGTCATCAAGTTCAAAGTTCATGGCCAGTTCAAAGTGCATATGAGTGTATAACTGAATTTGAGAAAAGGCCTGTTGTTATGCTAAACAAGAGATTGCTGTATGTCCAAGCATTGTTTTTTCACTTGTTTATTTTGATCTTGAAATAGTCTGCTGGTTGAGAAAGATTTTTTGTCACTATTGAATTGGTAGAGGTCACAGTTCCTCCACCCATCATGAAGAGATTCCACCGCACATCGGGCAAGGTGGTACCAGGCACCCACTTCAGGTCCATGACAGTACCCCCCCCCCCCCCCCCCCCCCCCCCCCCCCCCCCCCCCCCCCCCCCCCCCCCCCCCCCCCCCCCAATTATGCACTATGAGAATCAGAAATTGACTGGCTTGTCTGTAGAACACAAACCTTTGTTTTTCTGAAATTGCGAAGAAGAAAACAAAATACCCAATGTTTGAAGAGTGTTTTCTAAAGGGAGAATCAGCTTTAATAGAATTTTATTTTGTGAGAAGTAACCCATGTTTTCCATGTATTATGCGTAATCTGTTTTGGCTTGTGGATGTATAAAGAAGTACAGTGACCACTGTTTTTTGCAATCCCTCTGCGCAAATCTCAACCAATATTGTCTTTTCCCCCCAGTGCAGCTCAGCTGGTAAGTTACCACGGCAAGAACAAGGTACCGCTCAACTACATGATCATCGAAGTGATGTTTGGACAGATGTTGAATCTTCCCCAGCCACCGTACCTGGAGATATTCTATGCCTCTTTGCTGATTGAACTCTGTAAGCTCCAGCCATCATCACTTCCTCAAGTTGTATCCTTTGAAAGCCTCCAGTATTACTGAAGGAGTTGCCAATGTCAGTTAATGAATCATTGAGTAGTGTGAAGTGCCACATCTCCACAGTTGAAATCAACCATGTGATAGCTTGTTCTTCAGATATAAAATATTAGATTTGTTACAATATCTTTATCCTGCTGCCATAATGAGTTTTATATTTTTGTTGTGACGATAGCAGGGGATTGCCAAGTGTGCAAGACTAGTATTGAATAACCATCTGGAAAGAGGTGTTTAAGTCAAAAGTCATAAAATGCGTCATACAGGTATCAAACTCTGTAGTATTTGCATGTACTACATGTCGACGGAGTTGCAGAGGTTACAAGCAAAGGATCATGGAGAATGAAAAGAGAGAAATAATTTGTTAAACATTTCAAATGTTGCCCCTCTGTTCACCAGTTTAAACATCTGTGGCCATCAAAATAACAATAATACGCACATCTTTTTAGACAAACATGAAAGAGAAATCCACATCACAACCCAAGATTTTTTTAATCAGAATCCGAAATTTTTTTTGATAATACAACAAAGTGAAAATAGAAAGCAAAACAATTTAAATCTAAAGAAATATTTTTTCTGAAAGAAAAAATGCTGATGTGAAGTCGCTAAGTCAGTACACGATTTAATTGTGAAAGGTTTGTTATCACAGCTTAAAGTATAGAAAGACAACTAGGAACTGGAAATCTTTCCATGTGTTAGGTTAAATGTTTTACAGGTTGACATTTCCATGTGAATTTGTATTCACTAGCAAATTGTGTAAACAATTGCATGTCATCATAACAAAAGCTTTTTCAAAGTTTTTATCGAGGATCAAAGTTCTTGATGGTACTGTATGTACAGTATGAGTAACACGTAATAAGATGTCATTTGTGCTATTCCATTTTCCCTTGACTTTGTCTGCCTTCAGCTTGCACAAGCCACAGAATTGTTGTATGAACGTCTGGACACCATGAATGTTGCCTCAGTGGATAGATTTGTCAACTGGTTCTCTCATCATCTCAGTAACTTTCAGTTCAGATGGAGCTGGGAGGACTGGTAAGTCTGAAGAGATTAACCTTTGAGTGTCAAAGGTTTTCAATTTTTGGTCGAACAATCAGTAATCAGTTTTTCAAGACCAATTTTTTGCTAAAAGAGAGCAAATCTAGTCACACCCAGTTATGGTAACCATACAGGTATTGCTATAGGTACAGGTAACCATGCAGGAATCGCATTGACACGGCCATGTGCTTGTAAAAATGTATTTTATTATCTTACAAGGCAAAGTTAATCATAGGAGAAGATATTTCCTGTTGGTTTTGTCTGTACATCATATCTGCTAGAGTGATAAGAATTCTAGAAAATGTCTGATTTGAGTAGAGTTAAAACTGTTAAATGCTTGTTCTTGTACTCGTCAGTTTTTAGCTCACATGTGGTATATATGGCACTCTAAAACTTCTTGTCCCTTTCTTTGAAACTTGGTATGCATGATCCTAGGGTTGTCCTCTGTCTGATTTGTAAAGTTGTGCTGAAATTTTCTTATTTGTATTGTTGGGGCAATTTTCCCATTTTCCCATCAAGAAATCATTTTCTCTGAAATCGCTCATCCGATTGCTTTGAAACTAGGTATGCATGTTCAAAGGGGTAAACTTAGTTAAGTATACTCACTCTTGCCTGCTACATTGAACCAAATGAGAGCCAAGTGCCAAGTGTCACTGACGCTATTTTTGTATTTATTCTGATAATTGCAATGAAACTCACAGTTGTATTGGATATAACCTTAGGCACTCTACTTCAGTAATTGCTGTGCTTATCACTTTTAAGATGTTTGTTTTCTATTTTGCAAACTTTGCAGGGCTGAATGTGTCACTGCTAATGCTGAAGCACCCAAGCCGAAGTTTGTAAGGGAAACTCTTGAGAAATGCATGAGGTAAGCTGTGAATAGTACAGTGTTTTCTCTTCATGTTCATTGAAACGGGCATTTTGTGCCCCATTCATCAAAATTAGGGGCAGACTTTACATTTTAGGGGGCAGTGTTGATGTTGATTTCGCATTCCAAGGAAACACTTCCCGATATCATTTATGGTACATGTAGTCACCCAGTTCAGTTGCATCGTCTGTGTCTTATGCAGCACCCATACTATCATCGACATCATGATGTTTATCAGCTTGTGATGTGTATGGCTGCTCTCCATCTTCTGTCCATTTGTCATCCACAGTTTCCCTGATTCAGAATTTGACGAATTTGTTCCCTTGGACACGATGTGGTCCAACTTTTGGGGTTTGAATCCCTGAAAATATGTGGTGATCAAACAATCACGTTTCATTGCACTCGAGATCGATCTAACTGTAGCGTGCCTACACAATGCTAAGCCGCGATTTCCACAATTGATGCAGCGTCATTGATACAGTGTTTCAAGTTCTGCTTTCCGACTTTACCGCTACAAAACACGAACATAAAATTGCACTAGTATACATGGAGACTGAACTGCAACTATGTTGTTGGCTGTTATTTCAATGCATTCACTCAACATCATACACGTCACCAAAGCTGAATGACAGGCGATATTTTGTCTTTTCCGAGGCAGTATTTATAACATGACTACAAACAAAAGCAAAAACTCATGTCACTGCATTATGTGCTGGGTCACCCTCATGTGGACGTCTTTGCTTGCTGTGTTTTTTGGGGATTTCCACGCCGTCAGTAACTTTTTCAGGTCAGACAGTGGCTTTAAATGTGCAATATGCGCAATTTTTATTGATAGTGTATGGCAAAGTGGAATAAATAGCTATGTAAAGCTATCTTCTGATTGTATCAGTGATTCCTAACCAAGAAAATTCTACGTTTGTAGAATTTAGTCAGTTTTGCATGGATAGTTCAAGTTACCATACTGGTTCATAGTTTGTAAACTGCAGTTGTCTCATCTATGTACTCCTCACCTCCAGTTGGAGTAAATTAATTTTTGGTGAAATACATAGATAGATAAATGAATAATTAAAGAGACTTGTTAGCAGGCATTAATTAATTACAAACTTTGAACCTCTCAGCCCCAGTTGCCACTGTCAGAGTCACGCTCAATATGCAGTGAGCCAGAGTAAGAGCTTGTTTATTAGTGTGTACTCCTACGATGTTAAAAGCAGGTAACTGATTGGAACTTCCATTTCTTGTCATGGACAACTTCAACTACTGGTAGTCTTTTAACACTCTTTGTAATTTTACCCACACACATCTTAGGTAGCTCATTTAATCGCTCCGTCTTGTTAATAGGTAGTTGATAAATTAATCTCAAAAGGGACCCATCCAGGTGTCCGCCAACAAAAAGCAATTAGAATTTAACAAAGATGTTGGTGAATTGCTACAGCACTCTTTCTCCAAAATTAGCTCGTCTCATCTTTCAACAGGATGTTTTCATGTCTTGTTCTGTTTCCCAAGGTTTTTTACCAAACCACATCTTTAGTAATTAGTCCCACATGGACTATACTGGTACAGACAAGATCCACAGTTTTGTATTGCTGAATGACTTGCAAAGTAGCTTGCAAACAAACAATGGAAGTGATATTTTTACCCGATACATCAGACCCCTACAGACTTAAACAAGATTGCAACCTGCGCCTGTAAGGCTGAGACTGGTGTTAATGCCAACATGATTTTTTCATCAGAGTTTAATACCTGGCAGCACTTTCACATCCTTTCCTACACTTTCAACGGATAACATGCAACAACACTAACTCTCTTGTAATCCTATCAGTGTTGACACAAACTCCATCCCTTTGACGCCTTATGTCCCATCAAGGGATAATACTACTATTGAATACTATGGCTTTTCTGGAGGAAAGTAAATGAGAGTGGCATACAGGGAGAAGTGTAATGATGATATCACTCTGATGTTTTTTATTGATATTGTTATCATTTCCCCTCTGATATCAGGACTGCCATCTTTAATTTCTTAACAACCACCGCTGCACAGTTTTACTCAGATATTATTGCTTGTGTATGCCTTACACAGTGTTATAGGAGACCCACTACTAAAGATATATGTGTGTGAAATACACAGATTTCTTTACCACACTAGTACAGTGTTCCTTACACATTATTTGATGAGCACCATAACATTAAATGTTCTTTGTATCAAACTAAAATCATCAAAAATTTTTTAAAACAAGCACAGCTTGTGCCTTTGAAAGACTTCATTTTCCAAAATTTCCTCTCGGGAAAGTCAAGCCTTGGACACTGACCCATCACTGCACCGTTAAATGGAACTTCAGTGCATGCTAAAGAGAAAGTTAAAAGTTTGAGCAAATCTAAGGGGAATTGCCGTGACTTGTATCTACTTGAAGAAAAACCTTTCGTTTTTAATGTTATCGTCTCGGCGACAGTGTCATAATACAAAGACAAAGCGGTAGTTAATCAGTTTATTTCTAGCAATACTGCCTTCAAGTGCAGCTTACAAGCTTGAAGCTTATCTTTTTGATGTTTTCGGGGGATGGAGTTACTGGCTTTCATTGTTACTCAGATCATTTCTTGCACCTGGGTCTGTTCATCAAGAACCTGTGGGTTCTTTTGCTGTAGTCAGGGTCTGTGCGTAGCTTCAGTGTGTACATGTACCGTATATATGTGTGGGAAAATCGTCTCAAGTTCAAACTTAAGTCCCTTGGTTATCTTCACAATTTTTATGAACAGATTAGCATATCTTTTGCAAATTTTTTCAGTGTTATCATTTTATGGAGTTACCATTTGTTAATTCACTTAACCCTTTGAACCTGGCTCGGACAAAAATGTCCACATGATGTAATAGGTTACCAGGGGGTCAGGGTGCAAAGAGTTAAAGGCAGGGGGTAGTCAGAACTGTGTACAGAGGTTGTATGAAACTTATAAGACCAATGTGAACACTGTATCCAAGGTATACTGGCAATTGATGAGAGTTAAAACCATTATTCTATAAGAACCATTATCATAAGTTCCTGACAATTATTGATAACTGCCAATTTTCATTAACTCTGCAACAGTGTGCATGCAACGCCAAATTCAAAGTGAAGTCGAAACATCAGTGTATATTGGTGTCATTGCATTTATGTCATACTTGATTTTTTTTAATCAATTAATTCAATAATGCTATAATATGTACATTTTTCTTGGACATCGCAATCAATTACATGTATGTTCTAAACCTACTTATATATGTGTATGTGCAGAAATGCTTGAAATGATTTATAATTTTTTTTGTGTGACACATATTTTATTTATTTTTTGATTGTTTTGTGTGTCAGGCTATCGTACCATCAGCGCATAGCAGAATCTGTGCCAGAAGACTTTGCGGCTCTTGTCCCTGAGAAACCATCACCAATATACAAGTACACAGCAGAAGGAAGTGGTGAGTTCCCAAACTACATGTATTTTCCACTGTTGAAAAGAACAAGGGAGTTTCAATGATCAGTCTTACCTGTTCATCGTGAATAAGATTCATAGCAGGCCTGTCATGAGAATTTCCATGTCATTTTAAAACCCTTTGAGAGCCAAAGTCAATTTTGTCGTTATGTAACCCAAGTCAAATTTTTTTCGGATTTTTGCCAAAATTTTGATAAAAAACTGTAGCCAATGAAATGTGATGACCATTCGGTCCAAAATCATCAAAAAATTGCAGAAAAATTCATAAAAACTGGTAAAATGTTCCACTAAAATTTTGATGGGAAATATTACAGCAGCGCTCAAAGGGTTAAAACATGTGTGACAGTTCTTGTCATACTTGTATATCGTAGAATACTTTGTAATGAGTGGGAAAACACTGTATACAGTAACTGGAATCTTAGTGAAATCACTCATCATAAAGTGATGACTCAAAATGAATTGTTATATTCGCTAAAATTCTAGGAAAGTAATACTTTTGCATAAAAAAATTGTATTTAAGTATAAGTAGCCGTGATTTTAAAAAATGATTGTATTGTCACTGCCTGTTTCAATGTGAAGACTATCTGGTGTGACTGTTGCTATCTTTGCAAATACAACATACTGAATACTGCTGTCAATAGACTTGATAATATTGCTAAAGGCCTGTTGTTCAGTCCCCATGTACAGTCAATATGACAAAATAGTAACTGATGGCAAGTTGATATGGTTTATATCAGTTTTTGGTTTGTGAGACGTTCATCGGTTATGTAGGGTTTAAAAGGCATGGGCTCTTTTTATGTAGTTGGATGTGAACTGGTACCACATTGGTGGTAAATGTATAGTAGTAGTAGTAGTAGTAGTAGTATTTATTTATTAAAGTGACATGTGACATCACTAAAATCATATACATCACTTGTAAAAAATACAATATCTATAGAGTGAGTGGTCACCCAGCCCAACGGGCTTATAAGTCACTATAGTATTGGAACCATTGAAATACATTTGGCACTAAAATGAAAGTACAACAAAAAATCAATTTAATATCATTTCTGAAATAAAGTGCTACGTCGCCTATGAAATGCCTTGACTATATACTTCGCTGTAATTCTAGTATTATTTTCCATTAGGAATGCAAGTTTTCGAGTGTCGTCATATAAAACAAAATCTTGGTTTGAAAGTCTTAATGTACTATATAAGTGGTCACGAAGGTCATTGTACAAGGAACAGTGAAACATAAAATGTATTTCATCTTCAATTTCATTTGAAGAACACAGCTGACAGGTACGTCTTTCTACACATTCGCCTCTATATCGGCCAGTTTCGATACGGAGTGGAAGAATACCGAACCGTAATTGAGCAAGTAAAGATCTTTCGGCTCTTGATAAATCTAATAATAAATATTTTTCTGTTCCAAAATTAAACTTAAATTTGGCATATGTACGCAATTTTGGCTTGTTTTTTACAAAGTCAGACCAATTTTTAGTACAGTCTGTTTGTTTTTTTAATTCTATATTGTGAATGTTGCAAGGGAAAATATCATCTATGTCCAAGAACTCAAATATATTGTACATTTCAGATGACCAGTTATTAATATTCAATGAGTGGTCCCACAAAAAAATTTTCTTTGTCAATCTACTTTCATCTAAGCAGCATAGACGATTCCATAACCGGGCTTTGTTTACCCAGTGCCTTGTGATACATGTATTCCAACCTGTGTCGCCATTTACTGCTAATATTGGTGCAAATTTATTAACCCCCAGGAAAAATCTCAAAGCCCTGTTCTGCACCGTTTCACACACTTTATACGTATTGTAACCCCAAGCTCCTGAGCAATAGTCTAAGATCGGCACCACACAGACATTATATATTTTTGTGTACGTATTAAATCCCATATTACTTAAAAAACTTAATTTCGACATAACTGCACCAAGGGCCCTATTTGCCGATTCGGCAAGAGCTGCTGCTGTTACAGAGAAATCAAGGTGCTCATTAAGTAAAACTCCAAGATATTTATACTGTGTAACAATATCTAAATTGACATTTCCAATGTGAAATTGAAACTCGCTACGACTGCTATTTTTTCTTCGAAAGTGAACAACTTTAGATTTAAGTGCGTTCGCTGTCAAGCGCCAATTTTTACACCAGACATTAAACTGGTCAAGCATCTTTTGCAAGTTCATTTCTGAATCTGAAAACAAAACAATATCATCAGCAAAGAGTAGCATACAGTAATTTGATCCACCAATCTTTATCCCACAATCTAAGGTTTGTAAATCACTAACCATATCATTAATAAACAAAGAAAATAGAGTTGGTGATAAATTATCTCCTTGTCTAACACCTGTAGTTGTGTGAAATGTAGCTGATAGGTTACCATTGAGATTTAAAACTGCATTTGTATCGCTATAAATTGCTTTTATGGAGGAATACATTTTACCATCTATACCATTCATCAATAACTTGTAAAGTAAACAATCTCTATCTACAAAATCAAAAGCCTTACGTAGATCAAGAAATGAAGCAAACGTTGGTAGATTCTCATTCATTCTATTGCGAATGATGGTAGTCAGAACATAAATATGGTCTTGACAAGACCTATCCTTCTAAATCCATTCTGTTCCTCTGCTAAAATTTCATTACATTCTAAATAATTTAAAAGTCTACAATTCAAAAACGAGCTGTACAATTTCGAGATAGTACTTTGCAGACTGATGCCTCGATAATTTAGAGGTATACGTGGGTCAGATGATGTATCTTTAGGTATGGGAATAATAACAGCCGTTTTCCAAGGTGATGGCATGATACCAGTGTCAAAACATAATTGAAACAAATGTACCAGGACCTCTATTGTGTGTTTATTTTTCAAACCTCATACGGGATACCATCTATGCCAGAACTTTTACCACTTTTTGCTCTCTTTACAACCTTGTCTATTTCGTCGTAAATAATATTTCTGTTGAGTTCTTGATTTGGCAGATAAGTTGGACCCGACATATTTGTTCCATCAATATCTTATGTGTTTTTATTTGATCATGAAACCCAGCATTGAAATCTTGGGAATTTTTGTCCTCATATAAAGATGAGAACTGTTGACGCCAAGAATCTAGCACTCTATTTGGATCTGTTATGATTTCACCATTTTCATTATACACCTCCATCAAAATTGATTTCTTTTTGGGGGGACCTAAATTTTGAATATGGTTCCAGAACATTTTAGGGTCTTTTGTGGAGACATTCTCAATTTCAGCAATTGTACCATTTCTCCAACAACGTTCATAATGCCGTAATTTTTTATCAAACTTATACTGGGCATGTTTGAAGGCACAACGCAATTCTCGTTTGAAACGGGAGTTGCCTAATCGACAAGACAAGAACAACTGTTCTTTTTCATGCATGGATTTCCAGAGGGTATTAAGCTCATCATTCCAATAAGGTTTAGTATGCCGATACTTTTTTAGTTCGTCCATAAAATGTTGAGATGGCAACAAGTTATCCATTTCTTTGACAATACAATTACATAGTTCTGAGTAAATGCCATCAATACACTGTTGATTTTCACGACAAGTTGTAATATTGTCAATGATACCCATCAATAAACGTCGGGTAATTTCAGAACCCATAAATGATGCAGGAATATTACCAAGTTTGTACTTTTTTGTCCAAACTTACAATTACTTGTGACACGCTCATGAACATCGTCAAGATGACGTGCACAATTCAACCTTGGAATAAAATCAAAAATAATGGCGGAATGATCAGGCTGTCTACATCGATTGCCCAACAAGGGTACTAGATTGTTCTCATCTATAATTTGAGACGTAGTTTTGACTGTAAAATTTACACATTGATGAAGACAGTCATGTGATACAGCAAAATAGTCCACTACGGCCTTACCTCTGGTGGATATCGATGTGTAATTATCATTTAAATGATCTGCCCTCCCATTCAAAACGCACATTTTAGAATCAATGAGGAACTCGATGAGTGACCGACCATGCTGGTTTACAACTTTGTCCAACACCTGTCTGTCTGGTACGTTATCTATGCCAACAATATTATCATGCAAATTTCCAATACGGGCATTGAGATCCCCGCACAAAATGACAGCGTCAATGTCATCCGTTGAGTACAGTTTACCAAGAATATGTGCAAAAAAACTAGACGCATCTCGTCCCCACGGTGAGTTTTCAGGCGGTAAATAGCATGAATAAACAATAAATGTATAATCAGAAAACCTATGCTGAAATTTTAGTGCTAAAATCCCATCGTACTCTTTGTCATAAATTGAAACCAAGTATTCATTGAGTAAATTATTTCTTACAAGAATACCAACACCCCCGAAATTTCTTGGGGCATGAATATGAGTACTAGATCTATTAAAACCATACCACTTATAGTCTTTAATATTTATCGTCTCATCACGAGGAAGGTGAGTTTCATTGACAGAGATTATGTCAGAGTTAGTACTCAATAGAAGCTCTGTTCTTAAGACACAATTTAACTGAGTCCAACCTGCAATATTCAGATGAGCGATGGTAACTTTGTTATCCGACGAAACACTGTTCTGATCCTAGGCCTGTCGAGTAACATCTTGAGAATTTTCATCCAGTTCAACTTGCTCTGACCTTTTACGTACAATGCGACCATTTCCAGCAATCCTAAACTGAGAACCTGTCGGCAGCTCTTTCAACAACGTACGCGCATTTAACTCAATCAGCCTTTCCGCGTGTGTCTTGCATGATCTGATGTAAACTTTGTCATATCCAGCACTGTTTTTCAATCTTTGCTTGGCACGTAAAACAAGAACTTTCTGTTCGTTATCTCCAAACGCAGCCTTTATCAACCCTGGAATTCCATGACGTCTGGATACCAGTCGAATACAATTCACCAGCTTTACTTTATTCACAATATCATTACCCAATATAAGTAATAATTCGTTCATTTTCTCTCGAATGTTCTCCCCGTTTTCTTCAGCCATGCCGGACACAATTACAGAACAGTCAGTGTCAAATACCTGCATATTAGCGGTAGTGTGTTCTTCCAGGTGCATGGCGTTAGCTTGAAGACTGGGCTGATGTTTTTCTTCCAAATCATGCAGACGGCTTTCGACCTCACTCAGTTTTCTTTCCACTCGAGCTATTTCCAGAGTGAAGTCGTCCTTCATATCTTTAAGTTTCGTCTCCAAAGTCATGAGCAGGTCGTTTTTCAGCACATCAATTTTGCTTTCCAAGGTTCGGCGCAACGACTCCTGACCAGATTTTATGTTACGTAACAGCTCGATTGTTTCGGTTTCTTCGACGGTCCTGTCCATGCTGTCGCCAGAACGATATCGGGGTCTTTTTTCTTGTTTGCGTTCGGTCATACCAAAGTTCTTCACCTCCTCTCCAAGCTTCTCCTAGCTTCTGTGTTTACAAGTGACGTTAGCACTTCAGAAGACAAAATTATTAAAACGTTGACCACAAAATAACCTCAAAATCTAGAGAGAGAAAACAAAACGTGTCCACCTCTCAAGAGCGCCACCTGTATTTATCATGTGTATGATATATGTATATGATAAATGTATATGTATGTCTTTGGGAATAGATCAAGATTTAATTTAAAGTTTGTAATCATTCAGCATGTGTAAAATAGACAAAAGATTTTTATTTTTTCAGACTTGAAGTCAAAGCTACAGTAAATATACAATATTCTATGGTACATGACAATCTGCTATGGTACATATACATTATAGTCATTTCATAAAACCATAATAACTACAAAAAGATGGCCAATTGCATATCAGCCATCACATTGCAAGTTTGCAACGCATGTTCTGAAAAGCGAAGACCTCTGGACCATCAATTCTTTTATTATAGACCAACTGCATATTAAAGACACTATGGATTATGATACCTGTAGCTTAATAACTGAATACTGAGTATTTCAACCCTCAAGACATGACATCCGAAAAAGTGTACAATCTGCTCATTTGTAGTCTGATCTTCAGCGTGACCTGAGGTATAAAAAATTAAATATGCCATACTGACATACAGATTATGAAATCTTCAAACAAGGTATTAACCAAAATATTGGCAGCTGATGTTTTGAATATGCACAAAGTAGTTATAAAACCCAGGTACAGAAAATGAGTGACATATATAAAACAATGATTGATTGGTGTAAAGACTGATAATAGTGTAGACTGTTGTATAACAGGGTGCCTTCGTGAGCTATAAATTTCCTTCCGATAAGTGGCATTGAATTATAAATCAAAGAAACAGATATGTGCTAATCAACAGTCAGAGCAACACAAAAGCAGGCAAAAGCAACTTGAAGTGAAAAACTCCCTCAAGATGGAACAATCTTGTGTAAACTGATTTAATGCAAATATGAAAGGCAGAAACAGATGAAGATGAAGACTGTGTATTAAAAGCATAGTTGTAATATGATTGATCGATTCAAGGTTTAGAACAGCTCTTACATGAAAGATAGTTACTCTTATTTTAAAACAGATTGTTTTGAACCTATTTCAAGATGTAGCAAGACTGTGGTACACAGTGATCCAGTCAGTTGCCAGTCAAGTGAAATAAGTCAGTGTTATGAAACCATTGACTTATTGAAAAATAGAACATAGACTTGCTCCAAGTCTTGGGGCATATAGATATCAAAACAGAATAAATTGAAGGGACAACCGTAAGCAGATTTTGCATTAGTGGTAGACGATGGCGTAGATCATGGGGTGAACGTGTTGGCAAGGCCACCCAGTAACTGCTACAGAGAAAAGCCAAGTGACTGGGGTAGTCTAGATAGAACAGCTCTTGAGTTAGAATATGTCTCCAATACAGCTTTTCTGGCACTCAAATTTTTACAACTCCTGTCACATCTGCCATTGTGTTTAATCATTTTGAACCTTGTAACTGAGTAAATGAACTTTTCACCATCTAGTCTTGTGAAAATTGTAAAATCTAATTTTTCCCCATAGGGTTAACACAGCATAGAGAGACCATTTGGAATTTCAATAATTGGTAATTTTAATAAATTTATTTTTCTCCTCCCAAATTTCCAGGGTGACCTCAGATTTGTTTTTTTGTTAATGAATGAGAATAGTTTAATATTTCACTTGAGAAAGTTTGATCAAATGTTTCTGTTTTTAGGAGCATGTTACTTTTAATTATATCATAAAGGAGTTCTTGTATAAAACAGCTTTGAACACCTCGTTCTAAGATCTCACAAGACTACAACATGCAATGGTTCGGTCAGTTGTTATCGTCATGAAATAAGTCAAGGATGATGAAAATATTGTGTAGTTTGAGTGACATCGTCACATTTATGCAGTTCTTGAGGCTAAATTATTTGCAGTAAGTTTGTGCATTATCACAGAACAATATTTCACAAACACACCACACATACGATCTCGGAAATTTCCGCTCATCACAAAGTCTGGTTGTTGATTTGTGTGTCAACTGCAAATAATGAAACTACTGTATGAAAGAAGGTGAAGTATACAAAATATGTCCACTCATGCTTGTGATTAAGATTCAGTAAAAAAGAAACAAAAAGTAAGTTGCCTTGTGACCTTTAAAATTGAATCTGCTGCCTGTTTATTTATTTATACATTTGGAGATAATGCATAGAGAGGTGGTATCTGATTGGCTGACACTAGTTTTGTATAACACTAAATGTTAAATTGTATCAGATCTGATTTGGATCAGATGTCAGTATTAAAAGGTGTTTTAAGGTAGCGTTGCACCTTAACCAACACATTTTTTACAAAGCAATATTTCTTATCAAAGATGACATGAAAACCCCCTCATACTTTATATTTTCTAAAATCAGAGAATCTTAAAGTGGCACTCCCACTTGGTAACATATTTAAAAAACATGTTTTTAATACCAAAGGTCGATATTTGACGTGGCGACTGCACGCGGATCGCGAGATATCGATAAAAACATGTCCTCAAAAACGTAAAAGTTTGAATTTCAGTGGCCCACCTAAATTCAGCTTCTGAACATCAAACATTCAGCACTGGGGCCATTGTCAACTAAGCTATGGAGTACGAGTCTACGCTGACGCTGCTGTCTGTACGCCACAGTACCACTCGCGTCGGTGATCAGTCATGTTTCGTGGGAGAAAGCCGAGTCTCACTGACTCGGCAAAAAAACGAAAAACAAAGTTTGCTGATTCCACCAGAATTCGCATAGGTGACCAGCACAGTTATGTTTGGTTGATACATAGCGCCGCCTCGTGGTATGCAGAGGCATACCACGTTGCGGCCGCTATGTATCGAACCATGCGTAACTGTGTGGCAGACGACAAAATGTAGTCATCAGAGGCGGCTAATACTTTACACGTAAAAACTGATATCTATGTGGTATTGGTTAAAAATCTAATACAGCTGATTGAGAATAATGAAAACGACAAAAAATAAGGAGAAGTTTTAAAAAAATTACCTGAGGTAAAGGCATAATGCTGTATATAAAGTTTTCACAGTGAGCGTCATTCGAACGTTTTTGGACTCCCAAGAATATCGTCCATCAGCACAACAACAAACCTTTGGGGGACTTCGGGTCATAATCAGAAACTTCGGGATGTGAAAAGTATGCTCGGGAAATGACATGTTTTTATCGATATCTCGTGATCCGTGCGCAGTCGTCACGTCAAATATCAACCATTGGCATTAAAAAAATGTGTTTTAAAAATGTTACCAAGTGGGAGTGCCTCTTTAAGTTTAGCATAATAGTAATAGTTTACTCGAAAGATGAAGGGGTACATACTTGGAGTAGAAAACGTAAATTTTGGTATTAATGATTGAAATTAATGTAAGTTAAAACCTTGATACTACTTTATGAATTTAATATATCATTTGAAATTAGAGTATATGTAGAAAGAACGACACTTCAGTTTTGCATTCTCTTTCTCATTTTTAAATGGCAGGGGATGAAAGACGACATTCAAAAAGTGGTTGAAACCATGATAGGGAAAATTGAAATGACGTACTCTTCAAAATGTAAATTCTTTATTACCGAACTATTTTGTTCTTTTGTTACTTTGTACTTAAAGAACAATGTGAAAATTTCACAAAAATTGACCCAGCCACAGTGGAGTTAATTTTTTTGAACATGGGAGAAAAAAGATGCCAGAAAATTGGGCGACTTGCATATAAAATTTGCATAACTTACACTTCTTTCTCACTCAAATTACAATTGCTTGTCATGCTAAAAGGTGAATCCAATCAAGATTTTGATCTTGGGTCTACAAATTAATGAAAATTGAATGATCTTTGCGAAAAGCGATGTTGAACAAAATACACTGTGTTATGGGCAATACCACCTTAATTCTTTAAAGCTAAATTTAATACCTTTATCTTCATGCTGTAGTTTTCAGTTTTATGGTTTCATAATTATACAGACGAGTTTCGATGCAAATGAGTGAACAGATAGGAACTTGATGCAATTGACTTGGATGTCCTTCCTTTGATAATGTGCTATCATTTTGTAAATTACCACCTGTCAATTATATTTCTGACGCACATCCTTGTCAGTCACTCTCACTGCGAAATATCAGTCTGAAAGCCGATTATGATTGCCTTGAAATGTGATAGTCGCTTCAGGATACGGCCTTATACTATCAAAGGATCATGTGACGTATGTGGCTACCGGTCATCATTTCACCAAAAAAAATATGGTGAATCCGATTTTGAAATTTTTATAGCAGTAGTCATTATAATTCAAGAAAGGGGATCACCCACGAGAAAGTGACAACTGACTCTTTTTTTACAACTGTCGAAATCTACTGACAGTTGAAACTCATTCTTTGTTCATAAAAATCCGTATTCAGTAAAACTTTCACAGTGAAACCTCAGTTACTTTACATGTAAAGTACATGAATTGTCAATGTCTTTCTTAGATATTTAACTTGAGTTTCAAATCTTTGTTTGGCTGGAAATGGTTGTTTGCCTTGAGCTTAATTTGGGTATGGATTATGAAAATTTACCATTACGAAATGTTTGCACATGTATGCCTCATCTACCTAATGAAAATATATTAGTTTTTATTTTGTATTTGAATGTTGAGTGTTGGACACAGGGTGTTAGGTTATTAAAGGCTGTCTTGGGTGCCGATGCTATAGGTTATGGTATCTGTGTATGTGACAGTTTGCCTGTGTATGTGTTCCTGTTTTTATTTTATTGCATTTATACAGATTTCATAAACAGATTGGTGTGGTCCTTTATGTACAGATCCCAAGAAATTTTTTTGGATGATCATGAGATAAAGTTGTACAAAGATTGTCATATTATAAGTTCAAACAGCAATTTTTTTTCCATATGGGGAAGGGGGTTGACTTTACGGTAGTTCAAATAGTAGACTTCACTTTCACACCTATTTTGGTGACTGCATTTCATCCCTTTCCTTACATGTGTACATAGACCAGCAGACTGTACACTTGTACCAACAATGCGCAGTGTTTCCCGCTTTTTTATACTTCACTCAATAACAGACACTTTATCAAGAAAAACATCGTAACCTAAATTGAAGGAAAAATAACAAATTGTTACATTTTGCTCTGTAGAAGAGACCAACACTCTGCACTCGTGAGCTTTTGTTTAGGGGGGGTTTGCTGAGAAGGGAAAAAATTATTTGTTGAACTTAGGGGCCGTCGATAATAAAAGCTGACACACAACAAACGTAATTCTTTCATTTAGAGGGGAGGGGGTAAAAGCTCATTTCGTTTTGTTTGCGTCAAAATTGCATGAGGATTTTCGTCTATCGTTTTTGAAGTGCGACTTTGCAGCAAGAAAGCAATACTACTTTCGCGTCCATCGAGAACAGAACGACCACAAAATACGGAGACAGAAAAGACAACGAAAAGACATAAATGTGAAATAAAAACTTGTATGCTTTTTCAAAGTGAAACATGTACGTAAAAATTTTCTTACGAATGAAATACATTAAAATATTCTGTGACTCAAAAAGTGAAACCCGTAAAGTGAAGGTCTATTGATTAATGTGCACTTCTGGTATTTTTTAATGGGCGTGCGGTTCGGAGAGGTACTTGTGGGTTTGTCAGAAATGGCATCATTATACGAAATTGATTTTCGCATAAGAACTTTAGTTTTGAGGGGGGAGGGAGGGGGTTTCAAGTAAAACGAAGGAATTACGATTCTTGTGTGTCAGCTTTTATTATCGACAGCCCCTTATGAAACAATCTGCAATGGTCCATACACTGAAAATGGCTATTGTTAATATTTATGCCATGGTTTGATGTGATCCAATCTGAGATGTCTCTGTACTGAAAATTGTCATTGTACATATTTATACTGTGCATTGCAGCTGATCTGATGCACACATCTTATTGACTGAAAGTAAACATTGAACATCCCTAGTTTGGGAATTTTTACTGTAAACTTCGTAATATTTAAGCCTCTGAATCAATATAAGGAAGCTTTCGCCTTGAAAGTGAAAGACTGAAACTTTTGCTCAAACTTTCCTCAATGAAATTTTCAACTCTTCTCTTTCATAAGTTTCAAAATGACGAACTAATCAGAGGTCCCGGTGCAAAGTTCAGTTGGTACTGGAGAGACAAATTACCCAACATTTATTGATGTTTGAAATTCAAAATGGCCGCCATCCCTGTGTTAACTCTATGAGGAAAAATAAAAGTTTTGATTTTCAAAAAACTAAGATGATGAACACTTTTCTTACTCCAGAAGCTTTAAAATGAACTCCTGCAAGTGGTAGATCAGAAAAGAATTGTAAAAATTTGAGAGTCTGAATATCTGTCCCCGAGGCGCATTCTACCTTGAAAAGTATCGACCAATCATCCCTGGGCATGACAGTATTGTTCAAGGTGACATGTACAATAATGTAAGCAGAAAACTTCTCCGTGAGTCTGCAGTGTGACATGGTTTGGTTTCTAAAATTGTGCTTCCTACAGTTTTATAAATGCTACGTTAAAATCTCATCAAATGTTTCAGTACCTGCTGTAATCCCTGTAGGAATAGTTTCAAATAGACATTTTTAGCTTTGTTAAGATGACGGCTACTTTCCCTTTGTAGTTATATCCACTAACTAGTAACAAGGTCTGCACATCTATCCTGATACTGAAAAAAGCTGAAAGTAGAAAGCAAGTTAAGAGTGCCTCATTTCTTTTGCCACCTACAGGAAGTTTGCCTGGCACCGTGACAGCTCATCAGCTGATTGCCAGCATCAAGGCTAAAGCTACTGCCGAAGAGGTTTTGAGCATCTTGAAAGAATTGCCAAACCCAAAGCAAGAAGATGATCAAATGGAAGGTAGGCCAGTGGTACATTTACTTGACTGCATTTTGTTGTTTAAAATAAGTTGTAAGATCAGATGTGTGACTTGTAATCTATGTATTCAACCAGTAGATCTGAATGATGTTGGGTTACAATTAACCTTTGTCCAGCCAGACAGTATCACTTTCCCATCTGTCAAGTCAGTAAAAAGTGGTATTGAGTGAAAACCAAGTGTATTTTCACCCACTTGGCTTGGTTTTTTTTACTCCATAAAAGCCATGTATTCAGTATCTATGTTTTCAGGAGTTTTCAAATTTTCATTTGTTTTTGCTAAAATGCATCATATAGGACATGTTTTGTTTCTCTAGTTTTAGCCAATTTGGACCTGATTGTGAAATATGAACTTGGAAGGACAAGGGTTAAGGCAAAGTGTCTCAGGAAAATCTTACAATGCTTCACTTATCTTCAGGTACTTTTTCCAGTACTTTTTACTCTGTCTCTTATGAGCACTTGTGTTTCATTTTCACGGTTTGTCAAGAGAGTCACTATTGTCCCAAAGGTCATCATTTGATTGCATTTTCATGAGGAGCTCATTTCCTGAACCACTTCTCTGTTCTTAATAGTGAAGTGTAAAATCCCTGAATGAAGAAATTAAATCTCTTTGTTCATGGATACAGTTTGCAAGGCAACGAGGTTGTTGATGTCATAATAAACTTCTTTGCCCTTAGTCTCTGAACACACTTCGGATCTTGTGAGAACTGGCTGCATATCTGATCACCATAGCAACACATACAGCTACTAAAACAAAAGATATACTGACAATATTTTAGAAAGTAATGAAAATATAACAAGAAGGTATGACAGTAACTGTAAATCGCCTTGAATTATGTATATAGCAATGAATGTGCCTTATATATATATTTTCTGTCATTTCTTTAGGGTAATGTGTGCCTTTAGACTTAAACGTTCGCCCAAACTTTCCTCAATGAAACTTTCAACCATTCCCTTTCAAAATTTTGAATAAAAATCAGGGATGACAGTGCAAAATGTGGTACTAGTGAAATGAGTTGCGCAATATTGACTGACTCTTGAGATCGAAATCCCTGTGTTAACTCTATGAGGAAAAATTAAATGTTTGATCACCCCCCACCCCTAAAAAGAAAGGCTGATGAAAATTTCAGTCTTTCCATGACCTTCAAAATGAGCCCCCACTTATGGTAGACCGAAACAGTGTTGTAAAAATTTGATAGTGTGAATATTCGGAAAAATTGGAGTGTATTTCAAACTTTATTCATTACAGACACTAGGATCCTCTCAGCCAATCACAATCATTTTATTTTATCCAATCAGAGTTCGGTATGTTTCCCACTCAAGTTACTTTGCTACTTTACTCTGATATTCTCTCTAACGTTCATTACCGTATCACGGTGTATGATAGGAACTGCCACTCTGTAGTTTATTGATTGCGGATGCTTCGTGGCTAGTCATGGATAAGCCTGTTTACTCTGGTGTTACTGATTACTGTATGTTGAAAACCGTTGTGTGGTTTTTACGTAGAACTGAATCACTTGTTTCTGTTTCGATATCAGTTTTACTGGAAACCCATCGCGGGAGTGTTCTCATTGTCACACTACTCCCCCACAGAATATCTATTCTTGAGTGCATTTTACCTTAGTGTAGGATGGATTTTTTCTGATGTTTGTTTCAAGAAAAATCACTGTCCTGCAATACTAAGTGCATCATAGATTCATTGTCCACACTGTTACTATGCTATTTTAGTGAAAGTACAACTATTGAATCAAATTTTCACAGTCATCTGAAAATAAGTACATTTAGCTGCCAAGTTTAAAGGGACAAAGTCGACCATTTTTTCATGAATTGTGTTTGATACGAGATACTACTTATATTGTTTGACATGCTGAAAGATACTGAATGAATGGGTGATCATGAATATATTCGACCCCGGTTTTAGACACGATAAACAAAACCATCGCAAAAATGAATTAATGGTCATGACCATTAATACATTTTCGCGATGGTTTCACTGATCGTGTCTAAAACCGGGGTCAAATATATTCATGGTCACCCTTTCATTCAGTATCTCTCAACATAAGTAGTATCTCGCATCAAACAAAATTCATGAAAAATACGGTAGCCGACTTTGTTCCTTTAATATCAGGATGTCATGTGACAGGAATAAAGCACAATATTGGTAGTTTTCAGGTTGGCTTTGACGCAGGATACTTCAGCTCAGTTTGATGAACTTTTGCCATGTTCAACCCATGGTGAAATTTTGTTGGAAACCTGAAAATGATTCCAAAGATTTCACTGGCCAAACCATTCTCTCACTTTGCCACTGTAAGTAAGGCCAAAGTAATTCAATTCTTTGTTTTGCGTCCACTCACAATGGGAAAAGGTACACGTCTAAGCGGCTGAAAAACACACACAAGAAAATTAACACAATGTAATTTGATTGCAGCAAATAAAAAATTGTAACAAAATTTTTAGTTCAGAAAAGCTAAGTTGTTATGTCCTAAAATTTCCTATTCAAATACACTGTGTGTGTTTTGCATGAAAACCTCAAAAAACCCAAGCGGGTGGGGACGTGAAACAAAAAATTTAATTACTTTGGCCTAAGAAGATAGTCTGTGCATGTACAGTGTGATTTAAAGGGTAAAAACAGTTACATTCATGGGGAATGCAATCTTTGATGCTGTAAAGGAAAACCAGCTACAATTTGTGGGGGAAGTCTTTGACAGATTACATATGGTAAACAAGCTGCATTCATTAATACTATAGTTCAAAGCTTTTCATTATTGTTCCCAGTGAGCATCTCCTATCAGCCAAGATAGATGATTCCCACTAAATTACCTCATGGTCCCATCATTAAAATGCGAAAATGGATATTTGTCTGAAACTTTTGACAAGGCTCTCAAAAAATTATACTTGCAGAAACATGTACAGCATATCAAATGTTGATGTACATCATTTTGTTACCCGGAACGCGGTCCAGGATCGTGTCCAGAGCCATTACTCAGAAATTCTGGAACTGACTTTATTCACTTCTTGCACAGGGATTGTGTCTTAGCATACACACTGTAATCCAAAGGGCAAGCTGACAAGTAAAGAAAAGGCAGAAGAAGCAAACAAACAAACATAGTTATCCCTTTGGGCAGCCAGGAACATTAAGTGCCCTTTTATTACATATCTAACATTTGTAATTTACACATCACAAGATTAACAGCTATAATAAAGTCATTATTACAGTAATGTTTTTAAAAGTTCACATTTCAGTATTACACAAAAGCAATACAAAAATGAAAGATACATTAGCATATCAGGAGAAAGGTGGGGGGTATGTTGCTGATATTTGAACAATGTAAAACAGTGTTGCCATAGGAAACTGGCACTGAGTCTGTCATTCCCTGCTGTTCACAGATGACAGACTTGCTGGAAGGAATCGCTACTCGTAAGATGAGGAGTCAAACAGTGTGGCTACTGTGATAATAGCAAACTTCATCTATTTCATTCTATTAATTGAAGAGGATTACAATATTCAAAGTTTGAACTACATGTATGGTAGATAATGAACAGAAAACAGAATCAGTATAGGGTTTCAGAATCAGTAAAGGGTTTCTGCATCGGTATTAGGATTTCAGAATTAGAAAAGGGTTCCAGAACAGTAAAGGGTTCAAGAATCGGTAAAGGGTTCCAGAATCGATAAAGAGTTCCAGAATCAGTATAGGGTTTCAGCATCAGTAAAGGGCTTCAGAATTAGTACAGGGTTTCAGAATCGATAAGGGTTCCAAAAGCAGCGAAGGGTTTCAGAATTAGTGAAGGGTTTCAGAATCAGTATAGGGTTCCAGAACAGTAAAGGGTCCCAGAATAAGTAAAGGGTTTCAGAATAAGTAAAGGGTTTCAGAATCAGTAAAGGGTTTCAGAATCAGTAAAAGGTTCCAGAACAGTAAACGGTTCCAAAATCAGTATAGAGTTTCAGAATCAGAGTGTTTTACAATACCAGTAATACCAATGGTATGAAATACTGTCCTACTCAAAGAACACCAATGATAAGAAGTATACTACACAAAAAATAGCCACACCTTGTACATAGAATAGCACTGTACATCAGCCTTAGTTTATATACTCTAATATTTAATTGAAAAGTTTCACCAAGACAAAGGCTGTGCAAAAATTCTATAGTTTCTGACAAGAAATCTGTACATATGGTAATTTACTGTCTTTTATTTTACAAACCAATACTTTACAAAGGTTCACATTATCAAACTACTTGTGATGATAATGGTGATAGTGATAAAGATAATGATTATGATAATAATAATAATATGATGACAATTTTTGGATTGATAATACAAATCATTCCGTGACCGAAAATTAGCATGAAATTCGTCATTTTTGCACAGTTTAACCCCTTACATTTCCAAATTTTGGTTCAGTCCGGTAGCTTTCAAGGGCAGAGTTAGACCTCTGCAAGATATAAGGGGGGGGGTTTGAAGGTGAAATTGATGAGCAAAATGCAAATTGCTTGACCAAGGTAAGATCTGATCTGATCATCTCAGTTCAATATTGTGATATTGTTATGAATAGGTACATAAGCAACTAGCATGTGTGAGTGGACTGGTGTTAATTACTCAGATTGCAATGCTTTGCTAGTCATGGATATGATTTACATATTATCTCACAAGGGACTGTATGAGTCGATACACACGACAAGAACATAAACAAAGCATGTACAATTGAATAGAATAGACAGATTTTCACAAAATAATAATTTGTAGATTTGTACATTTTTACGAAACATTTAAGTACAAATTAAACTTATTACAATTAATACAGAAATGTCTGTCAATAGATTTGATCACTATTTGTCATGTTTGATCCAGTGATATGTATATACAAAGTGATTAATTCCTAGGATGAGTGGAAAATCAGGCCAGTTATGAGGAATTGTAGCTGTCGGCAAAACACTGGGAAGCATATCTGAGTACATTGTATAGCGGCGGTATCGTCCAAGACTCATAGTGTCCAGGACAGTACTGACATCTCTTTTGTGAAAGGACATGAATCCCACTTTCCTGGATAACTGTATCATCGTACATCATGTGAAGTCAATTTTTTACAAACAAGTTGAAAATATAGCTTTTTACGAATGCCATACATTTGTGTCATGCAAATATAATAATGACAAGGCACACATTCAGCTCATTACTTGTAATTAAATGAACCAAACAAACACATAGACAATCAGCTCATTCACTCAAAGAATCATAGTTCAACAGTATATTTCACATAAACTTGCGTGTTTTGGCCTTGTCTTCATTAATTGTGTGATGTAAATATCATGAGGGATATGAAAAAAAATAAGCGTATCACGTTTGGGGTTTCCCTGTGTTTACATGAATAAGCTATGAGTGGAAAGGTAAGCTTGTATTCAGTGATACCCAAGGCTAGGTCTAGACTCTGTGTCCCTGTTTAAATTGGACTACGCGTCTCTTTTATTGGACTGTGTATCCACTGAGACAGAAACTTACTCTGTAATGAAACTCTACAGGTTACAGAAGCAGGTGACACAATAGAATTATATCTACCACGACACTCTTTCAATCATTTTTGTTACAGAATGATCACCTGCTCGTAAATCAGTTTAAGAATATTGACAACTGATAATTACTTCTTTTAAAGTGTTACGCTTTGTCACACAGAAAGACGGAACCGTGTTCTGTCACCCTAAGCTTCTGAGTTTACTTGACTGACACGTTGGGTGGTTGCACGTTTGCATGTCAGCCGACCCTTGACAGCTTTCGCCAGCTTCTTGTTCCGGATAACGTGGACCAGTGGAAACACGGCACAGCCGAGATAAGCCAGCGGACGAGCCAACCATTCCATCAAAAATATCACTCGCACTGCATTGCTGGCTTCTGATATCAAAGACAAAAAAAAGACAAATTAAGTATGAATCTCACATCTGGTGCAGTCTTATTGTATAACTCCGGAGTCAATGTACATGCCGATAGTAAATTTGATTCTTTTCTGTGAATCATTAAAGAAATGTGTCAAGTGATTTATTTTATATAGTTACATATGATTCTTATCCAGATTTCACTAGACATTAAGACAGTGTTGTGTATTTGATGATGACATTATGGTCTCCTTTATGACCAAGCAACCACCGTCTTCTCACTTAACACTGACACACAGGAGCCAATGAGGGTTTATACATGTATGAGCTAATGATCTCAAAATTTCAAAATTCTCAAATCTCATAACATGTACTATGCTATTGTCCATCTTTTAATGAAAATTCAATGCATCTTCTTAATCCTTACTCAGTACTTGTTGAAACAAAAGTCATGAATTGTATCAGAGTTTCCCCTCCCCATCAATGAGTATTTATCAAACTTGCCCCGATAATAAATATCTCACAAACTAATCAGTATTCTCAGACTATCAGAATTTGATTAGAAATCTGTGTGTAAATGTTTACAAAGTTTTGAAAACCTGCTAGTAGTTTTTCTTCCTGGAGAACGTGAAAGTCATCATTCAGAGCAGTTTTTGTGCAGACAGTCATTAACTTTTTTCATCATTTTTCCATTTTAAAAAATCCTCTTTTCATTATAGCCATAGCTTGAAGTGATTTCTAGAGTCCAGACTTGAAACCTTGCTTTGTTGAATTCTAATTTAATTTGATGTCAACTGTTACATGTAATATAAAAATGGAAATAGCGGTCTTTCTTCAATTTCATTAAGGTTGCTTTTTGCAAGGTTTTGACACTGTAACAGTAACAGTAGAAAAAACCTCATTGTCAATGTCAGGAAGAGCCTGTTTGCCTTAAGCAGTAGCATGGATGCTTTTCAATACAACTGGTGCTAACCAAAATTGGTAATTTTACTCATGAAAGCTCAATGACAAAACTGTTTTTTCCATTTGTTCATATAAAACTACAATTTCATTTCTTACATATTGAATCCCCAACTACAACAATTTTAATCTTTTTTCCAATGCAAGACAGTAATGAAACTAAGACCTGATTAAAAATTGATAGTTCCTAATCATGGTCTAGTCATGCCAAATGGTTAGAAAATTAAAGATGATTTCACATGAAATGATATTATTGGAGATTTGAAGCCTTAGTAGTTGTCTTTATCTCATCTCTTTGACAGACTTACACAAATACCAAGGGTTATGGAACTAGTTTGTTTTACATCTCGACAATCTTCAACACAGAGTTACAAGTACATATCAGTGAATCAATATGTAAACGTGCAGTTGTTTTGCTTTTTCAGTAATTCACACAACTGTTAAATTTATTACTAATCTGCTTTTAATTTCAAAACGAGTTTCTTCAAATTTTGTCTTGTGAGTGTCCGAGAAGTAGTATTCTTGTAAAGTTGTGTCTACTTACGACTCAGTCCGTATGGGTAGAGTAGAAGAGGCCCGGTGGTGACAGCGTATAGGCCTGTTATGATTAGTAAGGTTATCGGTGTGGCCAGCTGTATCTGCTGCTGTTGATTTTCTGGTGGAGGATTGACATCGGTGTTACTGTCTGGTGAAACCTTATTCTTCTGGATGTTGAACACTAAGATCCATAGATACGAAGCCAGCATCACCACTGCGGTAATGGCGATGCTCAGTATTTTCAAGAAGACTGTCACTTTGCCGTCGCCTCCTGGAGCCTCTAAACAAGGTATCGGCAGCTGTGGGTTTCCTTGGCTGCGCACTTTTCCCAAACTAGTGAGTATACCTACGATGCAACTGATTATGATCGTCACCTTGGACAGAATTCTCAGCAGGTTGGCACCGCTGTTTCGGCAGATCTTCAACGTCATCGTTAGAGTGAGACTGCCCAGCAACAACAGGGGAATGAGAAGGCCGATTTCTGACAGCATGCCGTGCATCTTGCACAGAAACGTCCCGAGCGGCATCTGCCTATGGCCGCGCCAGGTGACAAGACGGATGAAGTAGATAGGAGCTGCACCAAGACAGACGAAGACTTGCGCAACAGCCATTGCTATAACCTGATTGTTCGGTGGACTTTTAAATGAAGCTTCACGAGTGATTACAATCAGGAGTGTTACGTTACTACAACAGCCAACGACGGTTGCAAGAAAGAGTATTAAAATGCCAATGGCAAAGATTAGAGGTGGGATTGAGAACAAAGCTAAATAATTCGGAAAGGGAAATATGATAGGAACAACTGGACTGACTTCAACAGTAGTTGTATTGGGAATCACTGTCAAGTTCTCAATGTTGCTGTCATTTCCCATAGACATCAAGACACGCGTGAACCCAACTAAAGCCATGCTCTCACTGTGCTAACTGCAGTGCATTTCAAAGTGAAAGCTACCACCGATGAAGAAATAGAAGTGACTGCTATCGAAAGGTACTTCAAAGAGGTTGTGCTGACTGGCAGTCTCATGTGCTGCAGTTTAAATCTTTGTTTCATCTCCTAGAGGTAGGAGTGGCTTGTCCGTTGCCAAAGCAACTGTCATGAGAAAGTGGGCGAGAGTATGATCAAGGAAACGCATCTGTTTCCATGTTCTCAATGGCATATTATGTAATATCTGGTTTCTATGGTAATTTCCTCTTCTTTATTCATAAAACAAAAGCATTACTTAGATGACAAGATGTTTAGATGAGCCTATATGAGCATGACAACTAGCACTTCAGAGTGTACATGTAAGCTGCATTAAGAAGGACAGAAATTTGTGTTTTGTAACTTTTTTATTAAAACACCTTCTCAAAATCAACTGCAAAAATGAAATTATGATGATTATGGCATAAGTGTCAAGTAAACCTGTACTGTGTCTTGAAGTCAGAGGAATAGTACATGGTACACACAAATATCAGGGGTTAGTTTGTCTGCCTGGTTATCTGTTTTTTGTGTCGGGTTGAAGGTATAATATGTTTTTTTATTTGGCTTTGACTCAAAGTTTTGATTGGATGTGCATGGAGGCCCTCTCGTTGATACTGATACAATACCCAAAGACTGAGTTGCCCATTGAGAGACATTTCTTCAGCCACACTGATTGATACGCTGGATGAAAAATTTGTCATCTGTGTCATCTGATATTTCTCTCTCTCTTGCCAAGCATCAACCAGCAAAGACGGCTTTCCTTATGGGGAAATACTCAGAGCATTGCATCAATTTTCAATAGGTTCTCTCTGGCCACTTTCACAGTAAAATAATCAAGTGCATTGTTTTGAAATATAGTCAGCCATTGGTTTCTGTTCAAAAGGAAAATTTAATTAAGCCACATGACGAAATGTCATTTCTTGTTATTGCCCAGAGGCGATACGATTTATGGAAAGCGAGTCACATGGTGTTCATCTTCAACATCATGGTAACCATGGCGATGACAGCAAGATCAAATCTATTCTCCGGGCGGTTTCATATGACAGTTGTCTTCTACGAGAGATGGCAACATTAATACTGCATGCTGTCTGTATGCTTGCCTATATGTATGTATGTATGTATGTATGTATGTATGTATGTATGTGTCTGTCTGTCTGTCAGTCCATCTGTCCATCCACTGTATCTGCTTGAAAACTGCTACCAGTATCATTGTAATATTCAGTTTGGATTAGTGTCATGGACTGAAGAGCAACCATTGTTTAAGTGTCACATATACAAATCAGATTTAAAAGTGTAAAAGATGTAGGTAGAACTCAGAAACTACTTATCAGATTGCTATGATTTTTCCTTCTACCAAAAATGACAAAAATATTCTCAAATTACCATAATGATAGTTTCATTATGATTTGAGTACATGTAGGAGAACATCTATAGGGAAAGGCACATCAAAGATCACAGATATGATGAACAGCTTCTGAGAAAAAATATTTCTACCAAAATAAAGATATAAATAAAAAGCACTGAAAATACAAAGCTCCCGTATAGATACTGTAAAAAATATTTTCATAGGAATGTAATTTGGCATGTGTGAAACAGTTCACTCAGGTTTCTGTTGACTTATTTGCTAGTAAAACAACATAATCTATCGTAACTTAAGGTAGAACGCACCTCGGGGACAGACATTCGGACTCTCAAACTTTTACACTTCTCTTCTGATATACCACATGTGGGGATTCATTTTAAAGCTCTTGGTGAAAGAAAACTTTTCACCGGCTTAGTTTTTCGAAATTCGAAAATTTTTATTTTTCTCCATAGAGTTAACACAGGGATGGCGGCCATTTTGAATTTCTAATATCGGTAAATCTTGGGTAATTTGTTTCTCTAGTACCAAAATTTGCACGGTGACCCCCTATTTTTATTCTTGATTTTGAAAGAGAATGATTGAAAGATTCCTTGAGGAAAGTTTGAGCAAAAGTTTAAGTCTTTCACTTTCGAGGTGCATACTACCTTAACCCATTGAGTCGGTTGCATTCATACAATACAACGGCAACAATTTCTTCAGATCTAAACAATTTTTTTTCAGATTTTTCCCAAAATTTTGATCAAAAAGTGCAGCCCATAAAAATTCATGTCCATTTGGTCAAAATCATGGAAAAAATTACAGAAAAATTCATAAAAATTGGTAAAATGTTCCCCTGATATTTTTTGTGGAAAAATTACGGAGCTCAAAGGGTTATCATTTTTATTAGGATTTTATTTAAAGCAGATTTCATCTGTATTTTATGTTGCACGATCACTTTCCAAACTAGGGTTGACAGAACAGCACCCTCATGTCCAACTGCAGGCATGAATAGGGCTGTTCACAGTTTATGTCACTGTTCTCTTATTAATATGCAGAATAAATATTTGTCGGCATTTTCAGATTACGTTTTTGTAAAAATGACGAAAATACATCTTAGTAGGCGACTGCTAGTGTAACAATGAATACTAAAAGGCATTCACGACTCAGAGTACAAGCTGAAAAAGGGCCATGTTATGCAACATTGATAAAATTTGTCCGCATTTCAAGCTGCGTGTCCGATGTCGCGCGCGTATAGCTATATTTAGTAACAAAGCTGTAACGGTGAACAGCGCTATTGCTGTACTGAAATAACTATAAAAATACAAGAGAGTAGCCCTTATAGTGCAAACACACAGGGGCCACTGAAAGTACAACTGTTACTTATATGGTATTCTTTGTGTCTTGTCCCCACAGATGAAAACAGTTTTAATCCCCTGAGGATCGATGTCTTTGTGTTGACAGTGTTACACATGGGAAGCAAATCTTTCAGCCATTCTTTCAGTGCCCTTGCCAAGTAAGTACAAAAATACTATTATTCCACCATTTGAAGGTAGCATTGCATATAACCAACACATCTTTTGTAAACAATATTTTACTTCAAGGATGAAGGGGTACACATAAAACCTCAATATTGGTATTAATGATACAAATTAGTTTAAGTAAAAACCTTGATACTACTTTATGAAATTTAATATCATTTGAAACTAGAGTATATGTAGGAAAAAACGACAATTTTGTTTTGTATTATCTATTTGCATTTCTAAATGGCAAGGATTGAAAGACTGACACTAAAAAGATACAAAAAATCATGATTAGCAAAATTGAAATTACTCTTATCAAAAATGTAAAAAATTTATTGCAAAACAAAAATAATTTTCGTTATATATTATTTAAAGAAGATAATGGGAAATTTTTACCAAATTTTACCCAGCTAGAGTGAAGTTAAATTTTTTTGAAATGTTGAACATGGGAGAAATACAGAAGCCAGGAAATTGGGTTATTTGCATAAATTTGCATAAATTTACACTTCTTTCTCACCCAACTGACGACTGCTACTCATGCTAAAAGGTAAACCCTACCAATATTTTGATCTTGGGTAAACAAATCAATGAAAACTGAATGACTCTTTCAAAACAAAGTGATTTTGAGCAAAATATGCTGTGTTATCTGCAATACCACGTTCAAAAAAAATTCTATTTGACGTTTACCTTTTACATTTTGGCCAAACATATTTTGTGAATTGATGCGGCGTATCTATGTGCAGGACACATTGAACGGAATAGGTAAGAGAGCAGTTCACACTGGACAGCAAGACTGTACAAATACAATACAGAATTTTGTCACAGAATCACAGTGTTCAATCACAGGGTTATCTAAGATACCTGTGTTCATTACTTCATCTCTAAAGATCTCCATTTCAATAGTGCTGTGATGAATTCTTCTAGAAATGTTGATATTTAAAAATGATATTAAGTGGGCGCTGCACCCAATACAGCGTATTTTGCTCAAAAATCATGTTTTTGCAAATATTCATTCAATTTTAATTAATTTGTTAATCCTAGATTAAAATATTGGTTGGGTTCACCGTTTAGCTTGTCAAGCAGTCATAAGTTGTGTATAAAGAAGTGATAATGTATGCAAATGTATGCAAATCATCCAAATTTCCTGGCTTCTTTTTCCTCCCAAATTCAAAATTTCCAAAGAATTTAACTCCACTTTGGCTGGGTCAAATTTTCTTAAATTCTCATATTATGTTCCTTAAATACGCTATAAAAAAACGCTATTTTGTTTGGCAATAAAGTTGTTACATTTTGAATAAGTAGCATTTTAATTTTGCTAATCATGATTTTAATCACTTTTTTGAGTGTCAGTCTTCCAAACCTTGCCATTTCAGAATGAGGATAGATAATGCAAAATAAAATAGTCGTTTTTTTCTTCATATACTCTTCTTTCAAGTGAAATATTACATTTCAGAAAATGTCATCAAGTTTTTTACTTAAATTAATTTTTATCATTAATACCAAAATTGAGGTATTTTACCCCAAATATACACCAGCTTCAACCTTCGAGTAAACTACTGCTACAATACTAAACTTCAGAATCTCTGCTTTTAGAAAATATATAGTATGAGGGGGTTTCCTTGTCATCTTTGATCAGAAATATTGCTTTGAAAAAAACTGTGTTGGCAACATGCAGCTCCACCTTAAAAGCCATCGTTGATAAAGTAGAGTTTACACTATGGTGTTATGTGTAACCAATAAACATTTTTCAAAGTAATATATCTCATCAAAGGTGACAAGAAACCCCCCTCATACTGTATATTATGAAATTTCAGAGTATCTGTTGTTTAGTATAGTTGCAATAGTTTACTCAAAGGATGAAGTGGTACCTATTCAGGGGTACTTTGTAAAGAAATATTCTTTGTATAGATCGTCACATAGCCTTCTCACTGATGTGACAGTATTACATCCTGTACAAGTCTATATATATGCGGAAATTCAGAAGGAACGGTGTGTGATAAAAACGGGTACAAACCTCCATGTCATCTATAGACTCTGTCGTCTACTGTGACGAAGATAAACATTATCAGTGTTAGTTCAAAAAAAATCAAATCCTGTTGAAAAAAATTAACAGGAGAGGACTTGTACAGGTACAATGGGATGAAAATTCTTAAAATTTTGCTGGTGTTAATTTATCCCTCACGGAGGTTGCTGTTTTGCCAGTATCAATCAAAACAGGAAACATATAGGCCATCATCGCCACTGATATGGTGTAATCATTTCATTTGAAAGGATTTTAATAGCATTATCAATCATTTGCATGTTTTTGTGCCACTACAACAGCTAAACTTAGAATAAGAAAATGGGAAGTTTCTGAAATAGAAGTACAAGATGAAACTACTGTGTCTACATTCCAAGTCACGGTCTCTCACAAGGAAAATGCTACAATTCTGTTACAGTGTTACAGTTTTATGTATTGTACATGTGAAACAAGCATAAACAATTATTTTACTAGTCTGTATAGCATTTTGCAGTTTGTTCATGATCAGAACTGATTCTAAGGTTTTGAACGTTATTTAGAAAAAAGGTTATTGTGAGAAAAGCATCTTCATTGTTAACTTCTAGGAGTTTTTGATTTAATGGTCTGTTTTGAATTCGATACTTTCTGACTAGAATGCCATGGATGCGCGAAGCACAACACAATGGTCATCGTGATAATTTATGCAAAATATGTTCATGAGAATTGTGATGCAAACAACTTTCTAACAGTGGAGAATGTTCATGTACCTCGGTTCATTCACTACCAGTATACAATGTATAGATAGATTCAGGGTTTGGGGAGGGGAGGGAGGGAGGGAGGGAGGGAGGGAGGGAGGGAGGGAGGGAGGAGAGAGAGAGAGAGAGAGAGAGAGAGAGAGAGAGAGAGAGAGAGAGAGAGAGAGAGAGACTACCAGTAAACAATGTATAGATACATTCAGAGAGAGAGAGGGAGAGAGGGAGACTCAAAACGTGATTTCGGAACAAACATGACATGGTAGTCTAGTCGGAAGGTAGGGTTCCCATGCACCCCATGGATGTATTTTTTAACCTACATTTTTGTAATCCTTAGGGTCTATATTTAATGAATTTTGATGTTCCCAAATCAAATCGTGTCCCATGGGGTTCATTTGGCGCCATCTTTGCCGCCATCTTGGCCGCCATCTTGGATTTCAACAATGGGGTAGGGGTCACGTATCTACCGCTCGACGGAAACAGAAACAATAAAATACTATAAACGTTACATTTTTAGAAAGCCAAGATCATGGCCTTTTCATTGATATATAACTTAATAGGGATTAATTAATATTCGAACGTCGATTAGACTTTATATCGGTCATTGGCCGTAAATCGTAAAATTTGCGAAATTTCACACCCAATAATTAAGTTCCCGTTCCCCCAAACAATTTTTCATAAGGTATTTATATATTTTTTGGAAGAACTCAGTGCAATAAACAAGAAAAACAAGATTAAAAGTATGTGTCTTGAGATTTAGTGGGTGCATGAGCTTGTTTTCTGATTACGCGGTATGCCACATATCCGTGTGTAACATAAGGGGTAGGGGTAATGTTTCCCTTTCTGTTTCGAATCATGAATAATGAAACCATAAAAATGTTACATTTTTTGAAAGTGCTGCATCAGACCTTTCTAAAAATATATAGATTTATGGGGAATAATTGCATATTTAAAAGTTACAAAGCTTAAACCTTTCGGTTTGTGTCGATTTTAAGTGATTTTTTAAGAACGAAATTACAACATATGGGGTAGGGGTAATGTTTCCCTTTCTGCCTCGAACCATGAATTACGAAACCATATAAATGTTATACTGTTTGAAAGCACTGAAATTGGCCTTTCCAAACATGTATAGTTTTATTGGGAAAAGTCCATATTTTAAAGTTAGAAAGCTTATGCCTTTCAGCTTGTGTCAATTTTAAGTGATTTTTTAAGAACGAAATTACAACATATGGGGTAGGGGTAATGTTTCCCTTTCTGTCTCGAATCATGAATTATGAAACCATATAAATGTTATACTGTTTGAAAGCTCTGAAATGGGCCTTTCCAAACATGTATAGTTTTATTGGGAAAAGTCCATATTTTAAAGTTACAAAGCTTAAACCTTTCAGTTTGTGTCAATTTTAAGTCATTTTTAAGAACGAAATTACAACATATGGGGTAGGGGTAATGTTTCCCTTTCTGCCTCGAATTATGAATTATGAAACCATATAAATGTTATACTGTTTGAAAGCTCTGAAATTGGCCTTTCCAAACATGTATAGTTTTATTGGGGAAAGTTGCATATTTGAAAGTTACAAAGTTTAAGCCTTTCAGTTTGTGTCAATTTTAAGTGATTTTTGAACAAAATTATAATATAAGGGGTAGGGGTAATGTTTCCCCGTTCTGCCTCGAATTATGAATTATGAAACCATATAAATGTTATACTGTTTGAAAGCTCTGAAATTGGCCTTTCCAAAATGTATAGTTTTATTGGGGAAAGTTGCATATTTGAAAGTTACAAAGCTTAAGCCTTTCAGTTTTTGTCAATTTTAAGTGATTTTTTGAACAATATGCACAAAACAGTTAGTCCGTTGGACAGGTATCGAAATCATCCCCTCTAAGGCATTTTACCCACTATGATTTTCTGTTAGCTAGTATTCTCAGCTGTCATAATCTGCTTATTTTCCATTTAACTGATGGTGTGTGCGAGTGTAACGACTTGTTTGTGAAGGGCTGTCACGCCCCCGGTAGTAAAATAGGAATGGGTTAGGGGTAACATATTTACCGCTTGTCGGAAACAAAAACAAAAAAGTACCATAAACAATACATTCTTAGAAAGCCCAGATATAATCTTTTTACTTTTTTGATAATTATTCGACTTTAGATGGCGCCAATATTCCGTATGTACATGGCGGTCAGCAGCTGAATTATTCACATAACGAACGTTGATATGGCCTAAAACTTCAGTAAATTCATTCAAGCAAACTCTTGTTTGATTAAGTTGATAGTTTTCCTTTTTTTTTTATTTCGAGTATTTGCCATGGCATGACTGAAACGAACCTTGAAACGAAGGCTGTACGTATCTATATTAGTCCGAGCCTGAGCGTGATCTGAGAGCAAACAGATCCGCAGATAATGCGAACGATCGCAACCGTTACCAACAGACTCATTATGCAGAGCCATGCCCCAAAACGCCCAACCAAACTTGGCACTAATCATGATCCCAGTCCATTTCGAGCCGGGCTTTAAGGGAAGTGCGGTGGCCTTTGAAAGACCCTTTGGTTTGGTTTTGTACCGTAGTATAGGAAGAAAACCCGACCTGTCGTCGTTGCTGTGAATGTTTGTGTTGTTTTAGCCTCTTTTTTGCCTATTTGAAGAATCGTCTTTGCAGCCTTCCATCCTGCGTTCTGTGTAGCGAGTGTCTTCGATCGCTCTCTTAAGTTTGTGATGTACAACTGTCTTGAGTCCCGGTGCTTTATTGGGTGTAGAGGTAAATAGTTAGAGATCAGGGTGATAAATTGGTTGCCGCAGTGTCTTTCCAGGTGTTGCCACTTTTGAAAGAATTCAACACTCGGTATTTTATCCTGGTAAGTATTCTTTAAGGTGTACCTGTAGGATTGCCACTTTTGAAGGAATTCAACACTCGGTATTTTGGCCTGGTAAGTATTCTTTAAGGTGTACCTGTAGGCTACGTGGTACTGAATAGGGGCCACTTAGATTTCAACACATTCGATACTCTTGGCTTTCGCTTATACCCCGTTGTATGAGTAACTGGGATCGGAAATGGGAAAGGCTCAATTAATATCCATCTTTGCTAATATTAATTCTCGTTTGGCTTACAGATGGCCACCTCTACTTGTTTCGGTGAAAATTTGACTTTCAATTGGACAAAACATTGAGTATGACTTTCTTCTGTGTGTTATTTAGGCCTATGAAAAATATGAAAATTGCATACATATTGTTGTCAAATATCTCAAATCTTAGATTGTAAGAGATAGGCTTAGGCTTCCCTGTAATCATACAAATGAGTTAAATGGGAATTTATTGGAGTAGATTACAGTAATCGAAGAGAATGGTTGACACTATAGAAAGACTTATCTCGGATTGCGGGGACCTAACTATAAAAGAACAGCACAGAATACTTGCCGGATGTATTGACTGTTCATGTATAGTACAGGCTAGTACAACATGGAATGTAAAACATACAAATCATAGAAGTGGCAAATTTTCTCAACTTTTCACAAAGTTTATATTCCATCATTACTATCAGGATTAGGATTTTCCCAATCTATAAATAAGCTATTACTTGATTACACCTTGATTCAGCATGACTAACATTTTGCATTTGCCACACACCGCCATGCCCGTCCCTGGGATCGCGAACAATGCCTTTAACGAAGCTTTGAACGCTTTTTGTGAATTGTGTAAGAATGTCCTCTCTGTGGAGTATAATGTGTGAAGTCGTTGTCTACCTCGCTTGACTCTGATGATTATGTTGACTTATTTTTCTCAGCTGCTGGTGGCTGATCTAGCTCGAAAGTTAGATCAATCTAGTCTCTCTGATTCGATCATGCTAGTGGGAATGGTATCTTCAAGCATTGACCCTAAAACGTCCGTTTGTAGGGTCTTTGCTTCAAAGACGTCAGGGTCTAACTATGGGTAAGCGGACGAGTAGGAGGCGGTTTACGGAATTTAACGGTACAGTTTGCCAGTAAAACTCCGAGGCCCGCAGGGCCGAGGAGTTTTATGGCAAACTGTACCGTTAAATTCCGTAAACCGCCGACTACGAGTCGCTGACCGTGTTATACCACGAATTTGCCGAGTTTTAGAGCCTTGTTTGCACGCCGAAAGTTTTTATTTGTAATTTTAGTGCAGTGCAAGTTGAAACTTTGGCAGGAAAACATTGACGCGTTTTGACACCTTGTTGAACGAAAGTATAAAAAAATAACCCATGATTGGATAAAACAAAGTTGACATGTGTTGCTATTGTAGTACGATGACGTGGTTGAGCACCTGGTTTGATTTGAATTGTATGAATTAAGTTTGATTGATTGGTTGGTTGAATGAAGTGAAAAGGTGTTTGCAGATCGACGTTAGAGTCACGCTTTGCTCATTTGGGTCGAAAACTTTGAGCAGCATACACGCAATTGCCGAGTCGCTCTACGTATTTCGATATGGCGGATGAAGTACAAATGGAAGCTGTATCCGGTGCACTTCAACTATCAAAGCCAAAGATGGAAAAGAAAAGTCCCCCTGTCACGCCAGTGCTAACGGCCACAATCGGAAGACCAAGCTACACAGCCACGTCAGAGAAAGGCGCAACAGAAACTGCAAGTACAAAAAAAATACGTGTAGATCCACAATGACTGTGGTACTGCGTGTGTGTTTGCCTGTAGCTAGATTTAACTTTACCAAAGGCGACTGAAACCTCTACATTCAGTGTTGATAACTGACTTTGAAGTCTTAAATTTCAGCTTCGAATGATCGTGATAACAATAACCTTAACACTGAAGTGATATTTGCAATCAATACCGTTATTTCACGGTGACCTGTAATTGATTTTGAGATGTACAGTCGTGCAAAATTAATTAAGTCCGGTGATTCTTTTAAAGTGTCTTTACTCTGTACTTAATGGTGAAATAAATTTCTTCTGGTATAATGTCTCGCATTTGGGTTTTTTTACTCGTCGCCACGTGACTTTCTTTTGTTTAAAAAGTGTCCATTTTACAAGTTCTTTTGTTTAAAAGTGTCCGATTTACTAGTAAATCGGACAGTTTTAACAAAAGAACTGTCCGATTTACTAGTAAATCGGACACTTTTAAACAAAAGAACTTGTAAATCGGACACTTTTTAAACAAAAGAAAGCCAGGTGGTATATAATAAAATATTCGGTTATGGAAATTAGAGAGCATGGTTAGAACAATGGGCACGAGGCGGAGAGTGGTATAACATTGGTTAAATGTCATCCATGATAAGAAACTAATGATAGATTCACTCACAAGGCATTTTAAACATTGAGGTGTCAATGGGAATATAAGCCTTTTTAGTCATTTTCTGAGGTTTGTCTCGCCTTATTATTGCTTGGTGTAGAGAGTGTTTGTTCGCCTTCTGTTTACTATTTAGTTGCGTAATTTGAATGCGTTCTGTGACATTTGGCTTTTCGGGTTTTAGTTCCAGAATTTTGCTATTGAATTTTAGTACCCAGTCGAAAATGTAATCCTCATTGGGAGTATATAGTGTTCTGCGTTGTAAAATAATTTCGAAAAATTGGTTATGATCTCTTGTTTTCTGGTAAGGAAGGTAAAGTGTTGTCGATCCATCTTATCTTATTATGGAGAAGCTATATTGTGGATTAATGGTGATTGGTTTTCAGCGATAAAAGATTCTCTCGTGTTCCCGTGTGGTATTAAAAGTAACACTATTAATAGTGAGCTCTGATTTGCCCAGACGGTCACGTGACTGTGCATGTATTTACGATATACTGTAAAGTTGGCCATTCCTATCTCCAAAGTGGGTTTCTTTCACATTGTTTGTATTTTCATCACAAGTTTCAATATACTGATATAATATAGCGATAAACAACCCTATAAGTTGGGTACACCACTCGAGCTCGGTTTTGACCATTTCACTCCTTATACAAACGACTGAAGTTCGTGCGTATATGTTGTTTACCGGTCCAAACCGTGTGGTATCCTTTCAAAGTGGTGCGTTATTGCCTATATATCTCTCGCGATACAATTAAAGAAAAGGGATTGATTGTTGCTGCTGTCATATCAACTTGGCATGACGACTATGACATCCAATTTAGTGTTTGTGGGTTTGGAATATATAATTCTTGACATATTATAGCTGTTAACTTTCTTTCCCTAATTTGAGTTATTGAAATGAGTAAAACGTCTTTTATTAACCACCATTTTAGCTTTTTAGTGCTATTTAGTGCCTATAGAGTATTTTTCTATGTTCCTTGTAACAAGTAAATGTCAGTAAAGTAACACAAACTTTTGAGTTTAGGCATTGTCACTGCATAATTTTTGAGTTTACCCAGTCAAGCCATATCTTGTTGGAAAAACAACTGCGTTAGTGTTTCAGAGATATGATATTTATGTGGCTTCCTTATTCGCTGCGTTTGGTAGTAGAGGAAACATTACCCATACCCCTATCGCTTAAATGTATATTATAGAGGGATGTACGGCATACCATATATTAGGTAAACAATCGACGCACCCCATAAGTCTCAAGAAGATACACTCTTTTAATGTTTTTTACTTCTCTGTTGCATTAAGTTCTTTCAAATGATATATAAATACCTTGTAAAAATTGTTTGGAGGAACGTGAACTTAATTATTGGGTTTGAAATTAAGCAAATTTAACAATTTACATTTCATGTCCGATATAAAATCTAATCGATGTTTGAATATCGATTTATCCCCATTTAGTTGTATACCAATGGTAAGGGGATTATCTGGGCTTTCTAAGAATGTATTGTTTATGGTACTTTTTTGTTTTTGTTTCCGACTAGCGGTAAATATGTTACCCATAACCCATTCCTATTTTACTACTGAGGGTGTGACAGCCCTTCACAAACAAGTCGTTACACTCTCACACACCATCAGATAAATGGAAAATAAGCAGATTATGACAGCTGAGAATACTAGCTAACAGAAAATCATAGTGGGTAAAATGCCTTAGAGGGGATGATTTCGATACCTGGCCAACGGACTAACTGTTTTGTGCATATTGTTCAAAAAATCACTTAAAATTGACACAAACTGAACGGCTTAAGCTTTGTAACTTTCAAATATGCAACTTTCCCCAATGAAAATATACATGTTTGGAAAGGCCAATTTAAGAGCTTTCGAACAGTATAACATTTATATGGTTTCATAATTCATGGTTCAAGGCAGAACGGGAAACATTACCCCTACCCCTTTTATTATAATTTTGTTTAAAAAATCACTTAAAATTGACACAAACTGAAAGGCATAAGCTTTGTAACTTTAAAATATGGACTTTTCCCAATGAAACTATACATGTTTTGAAAGGCCCATTTCAGAGCTTTCAAACAGTATAACATTTATATGGTTTCATAATTCATAATTCGAGGCAGAAAGGGAAACATTACCCCTACCCCATATGTTGTAATTTCGTTCTTAAAAATGACTTAAAATTGACACAAACTGAAAGGTTTAAGCTTTGTAACTTTAAAATATGGACTTTTCCCAATAAAACTATACATGTTTGGAAAGGCCCATTTCAGAGCTTTCAAACAGTATAACATTTATATGGTTTCATAATTCATGATTCGAGACAGAAAGGGAAACATTACCCCTACCCCATATGTTGTAATTTCGTTCTTAAAAAAATCACTTAAAATTGACACAAGCCGAAAGGCATAAGCTTTCTAACTTTAAAATATGGACTTTTCCCAATAAAACTATACATGTTTCGAAAGGCCAATTTCAGTGCTTTCAAATAGTATAACATTTATATGGTTTTGTAATTCATGATTCGAGGCAGAAAGGGAAACATTACCCCTACCCCATATGTTGTAATTTCGTTCTTAAAAAATCACTTGAAATCGACACAAACCGAAAGGTTTAAGCTTTGTAACTTTTAAATATGCAATTATTCCCCATAAATCTATATATTTTTAGAAAGGTCTGATGCAGCACTTTCAAAAAATGTAACATTTTTATGGTTTCATTATTCATGATTCGAAACAGAAAGGGAAACATTACCCCTACCCTTATGTTACACACGGATATGTGGCATACCGCGTAATCAGAAAACAAGCTCATGCACCCACTAAATCTCAAGACACATACTTTTAATCTTGTTTTTCTTGTTTATTGCACCGAGTTCTTCCAAAAATATATAAATACCTTATGAAAAATTGTTTGGAGGAACGGGAACTTAATTATTGGGTGTGAAATTTCGCAAATTTACGATTTACGGCCAATGACCGATATAAAGTCTAATCGACGTTCAAATATTAATTAATCCCTATTAAGTTATATATCAATGAAAAGGCCATGATCTTGGCTTTCTAAAAATGTAACGTTTATAGTATTTTATTGTTTCTGTTTCCGTCGAGCGGTAGATACGTGACCCCTACCCCATTGTTGAAATCCAAGATGGCGGCCAAGATGGCGGCAAAGATGGCGCCAATGAACCCCATGGGACACGATTTGATTTTGGGAACATCAAAATTCATTAAATATAGACCCTAAGGATTACAAAAATGTAGGTTAAAAAAATACATCCATGGGGTGCATGGGAACCCTACCTTCCGACCGACTATGGTCACTGCATTTTTCATCGCCCTCTTGGTTTGAGTAGCCGTCAAATTCACTGTAGCATCCACTTGACAAGGTGTGATGTTCAAAAAGGCATTTACTAATCATGAGGTCTGTTTGTGACAGAAGGCTGTGAATTTACATTATAGGGAAGAAACATGTGCTTTACAGGTTGGCAAAGGCCTTATACTGTTGTTTCATTCTCTTTAAATTTCCTATGATTGAAATGAACTGAAGAATTGTTGCGTTTAATAATAATTTTCATAATCACAGCGTTGTAAGAGTAAACAGACATATAGCAATATCTTGTTGATTCCGTCACTTTGCATGAAACCTATCAACTCGCAGACAGTAAAACAAAGAATTTTTAATGAAAGATGTCTAATGGTTGGGATGGCTTTAGAAGATATATTCCCTTCACATCCAATTACAACACTCCTAGGACTAGTATTGTTAAATGTATTTTTTTCATCAAATACAAATTATTTTGCATTCAAGCTGAGCATTTGTATTCATAAATTTTCCAGCCGTGGTAAACTTTCGTCTTTTTGGAGAGACTTCAGGCAGACAAGCCAGCTTTGCAGGCTGTTTAGACCTGCAAACAATATTACTTGCCGATTTTGATATTGCCATGCTCTTGAATTTTCTTAAACTTAGAGCAAAAAATCTGTCTTCGAGACAAACTAACAAACAAAGATGTAATAAACTAATTCACACATTCCCCTACTTTACTTCATTTGTACAGAATTTACAAAACGCTGAACATACAGTAAAGAAAAGCTGGATATACCGTACTAAGAAGTGGGTAAATATGTGCAGGCTATGGGCCCACAAGTGATATGAAAAATTCCCTCTTAAAAACCTGTTTTGAAATATTTTTTTATTCGGACTATCATGTAATGCTTTATTTTCTGATTTGGCTAAAAAAATTTATGTGAAATAGATATTTGCTGTTTTGACTTCAATCTCTCTGTTGATCTTGTAGGTTCCATTCGGTGTTCAAAGCTTTGGCAGACAGTGAAGAAAGCCAAATGTACATGCTGAACAAAGTCTATGAAATCTGGCAGAACCATCACCAGGTAAGATTGAGCTGGTATGGTCCATCTGATACTGCAGTATTGTGTGTTGACTCTGAAAATGGTGATAGTAGCCACACAATACAATCGCTAAAATGCCAGGTATCATTGTCATCATTAATGATGGAACACTGCTTTCTGAATATTAGGGATCTTCAAGGTTCGGTGTCAGTGACTTTGAGCTTACCTGGCCTGAAACTGTCACACAAATATTTGCGGATGAGTTTTCCTCATTCAAAGATAGCTGATAAAGTCATCTGAAGTGCAGTGTAAATTATGAAGTAAATCTTTTTTAACTTTTTTCAGTGATATGTAAGCCTCTGGAAACTGGTATAAAAATTGATGTTAACAAAATGGTTCATTTGTAAATTGTCAGAAAATTATGTTTATTAAATTGTTTATATACACAAAGTGGTTTGTTTTAAAATCGTCAGAAATGATATATTTATTAACTAAATTTTTATGTTCAAGATAATGTACAGGTATGATTAGGCCAAATGGACGTTTGGTATGAAACTTTTGCTTCCATGACACCAATGCCATGACGACCGTTGGACACCTACGTTCAAATGAACAAGTTTGATGTTCCTAGTCATGGTGAGAGTTTTGTGAACAATGCAGTCCTCAAATTCTTCTCAACCAACTTCACAATGTTTTATTTTCTGTTTTATTTTCTATCTTCAGATGATCTCTGTCTTAGTGGACAAGATGTTGAGAACACAAATCGTGGATTGCTCATCAGTTGCTAACTGGCTGTTTTCTAAGGATATGTCCCGGGATTTCACCAGGTAAGTTGTACTGTCCAATATTTTGAATATGCTGTTGTTGCTATGCAACCACCTTAAACATCTCCATCAATTTACACCAGCAATTTGATTGGTACGTCAGAGTGATTGACAGTTGTGATGACTATTTGGTCTTTGAAAGAGCAATTGATAGTGACATACACGATATAATTGTCCTTGTCGAAGGAAAATAAATGTATTGAAGTGTCAAATCAAAATATGGTGTATGCTTTCAGGGTGAATTCTAAACTGTGTAACTCTACAGTTAGCAGGAGTGGTGTAATTTTGCAGACATAAAAACTAGGAATTCCTTTGTTACAAGCATGTCCCCTTTGCCAAATTGACCAGCCACGATCGTAAAATGCTGTTATTGGTTTGATATAGAGGAAATACCAGAAATTTCTGAATTGATGCAAAAAAATTGTGAGTCAGAGATACCCGGGTTTTGGAATAAAGAAAGTCCTACGGCCGGGAGACAAGATGTCATATCAATTTCTTGTAAAGATGTGAAAAAAAAATGGTGATACAATTAAAAAAATTGGTTTGATCTCTTTCAGATACTACGTGTGGGAGATGATGAATTCAACAATTCGCAAGATGAACAAGCATGTGAATAAGATAGCAAAGGAACTGCAAGAAGCCAGAGCCAAACTGGACAAAAGGGTAAGTGAGACTCTCTGAGGCCTGGTGAAATCTGCCATTTATGTTTAAAATTCAGTTCACGGCAAATATGGTTCCTCATCCTTACAAACCCTTCATTTGCAGTGATACACTCCACATGCTCATCCGGCAACCCTCAGAAATCTTTGAAATGGCAAAGAAACATGAATAGTTTGCTTTCCAGGCACCCTTTCTTGACATTCATAGGAACCTTTAAAGATTCTTCAAGCCATCTAGATTTCACTGATTCCCATGTCTTGCCCACACTATGGCAAGTTGAACTAAAACTTAGAGGAAGTTAAAAGCTTCCTGTTGATGTTTTTTTCCATTATGTTTATTCTGTTTCTAATATATATTTTGTTTTTCTGCTCCCAAAGTCATGTCAAAATTTCCAGCGTTCAACTTGTATGCATCTGGAAAATGCAATTCAATCTTATTATTTTTTGCATAAAAATATACATACTAGGATCACAAAGTCATGCACAGTGTATCAAGTCTGGTAAAAGACTTTGAAAAATGCGTAAAATTTTTCCTCCTTCACTGTTTGGGTATCATCCTCTACACCATGTATGGTGGACAATCTCTAAGCTGTACAATAAATGTATTCAGGCATAAAAGCAGTATTTTGTGAATAATCTTATAATACAATACACTTTAAGGAGAAGATGCTAAATATGTACCCATTTCCCAAATAAAAGACAATAACCATCTTCAAGTAGAATGGGCCTCCGCGACAGAAATTTGGACTCACAATTTTTTTTTTCAACATTTTTCTGATCTACTATTTGTGGGGGCTTATGATGAGGCTCTTGGAGTTAAAAAACATTTCAGTCTTAGTTGGTTGGAAATAGAAAATTTTATTATTTTTCTAGATTCAGTTAACACATATATGGCAGCCACATTGAATTTTAAATATCGTAAATGTGAGGTAATTTCCTTGTCTTGTACAAAATTTAGCCCAGTGGTGGCTGATTTTCATTCTTGATTTAGTAAGAGAATGGTTTGATATTTCCTGGAGGAAAGTTTGAGCAAAAAGTTTGTCTTTCACTTTTGAGGCGCACATTACCGTAAGTTGCAGTCATAATTGCCCCTTCATAATAATTTATGAAACTAGTGTCGTCAGACATGAGTGTTTCATGGAATTAATTTCCTTTCAAGCGTGATTCTTTTGAAGTCAATTTGGCAGAGAGTCCACTTTGATTAATGATTCCTACCGTACCAAATGGAACTGTTGCCAAGATGGACTCAAGCCATTATTGCAATATGATTCACATAATGAAAGCCGAGAGTTAATATGATATTTTATATAGTTTTTATAGTAATTCATCTATTCCATTAGCGACACACATAGCAACTTACAAGACGGTGTCAGTAATTTGTACTTTACTAAGTGACATTAATGCATGTAAAATGGAATAGTGTACGTCTTTGAAAGCTATTGCACTTCCTGTATCGTGAGATACAGTGGAAGAGTTTATGAGTAATTGGTATTGGGGAGAACAAAAAGTTTTAATATGCTGAACTTCTGTTTTTGAAACAGGCGTCATAAATTATAATATCTATATCGAGAGATTTTGGGAATTCACTTTTGAGTTTTGCAACAAACATCTCAAGACATGAGTAAATTCAGTCAGTTTTTGTGGTGTTACGACTGGTGTACATTTGGTACTACCAGCTTATTTGGGAGTCCAGTGTACTGTTATAACACATAATACAATTTAGAATTAAGGTGGCATGCTGCTTGCAACTGATATATTTCAACATATGCTCAAATTTCACGGAAACTTTTCACCATCGTCTTTCAAAATCAAGAACAAAAATCAGGACTCACTGTGCAAATTTTGGTGTGAGAGAAACAAATTATCTAACATTTACCTTCCTTATAAATTCAAAATGGCCGCCATCCCTATATTAATGCCATGGTGAAATATAAGATTTTCGATTTTCTCAAAAGCAAGACAACGAAAAGTTCATTAGTCCACAGACTTCAAAATTAGTCCAGGCAGTCAGCATGCCAGCAATGATTATTAAAATTTTGAGACTGAATAATTGTTCTTGAGGCATATTCTACTGTAATGGGAGAATGGGGAACTCAATAGTCCAGTAAAAAAAATTGGTGATCACAAATTTGACTGTTTCTTTCAAATGTCAGTGCATTTAAATGAAGAGAGTAAATATCTTTTCTTTGTTTCTCAAATTTCAAAACTGGCAGGATCGCGGCAGCGACAGTGAAGACAGCGATACAGACATGCCGTCTGAGGAGCAAGTTGAAAGGTTGCAGGAAAGACTGGAAACTGCCCAGAGTGAACAGAAAAACCTCTTCTTGATCATATTCCAGGTATGGCCACCGTTGATAAACTTCATCAGCAGTTAGTCCGCTGAGGGAAAATAGATAGCGCAAGGACAAGACTTGACCTGTTCCACCCCAAAAATCCTGTGGACTGGTTCACAATCAGCATCGATAACAATGGGTTGGGCCAAACCATGGTTGGTGAAAAGGTTTAAATTTACATGCGTAATGTGTCTATTGCCCGTAGAATGCATTCAGTCAGTTCCTTCCTTCTGACTTCGGGCATTCTGTTGAGTGTAATAATTTTGAACTTTTGTCAGTTAGCAAATATTGATGTTATTGATATGTGTGAAATAGAGAGAGTGTCATTGATTTGAATTCAAAGCAGCTATCTCCACAGTAAATAAAGCAAATATTCAAGCTAAATAATATTTACCAGTTCAAGAATAGGTTGTGATGCAGCCAGTCAAACTGTTTTAACTTCCCTGCAATCTGTAACATATAATACTAATTATAGACCTCCTTGTCTTCATGCATTTCTTGTAAATGCCATGGCAACACAGACAAAAAGGTGTTAATAAGAATCTTCAGAAGTCCTTCAAGCAGAATTTGACATCATAGCTAAGGAGTGTTGTACGTCAAAATCGCACCAACATGAACATAATCCTCTGGCAAGGCTACAGTAGGGCTGCCTCTCTCTGAAAGTTTTGGAATAGTAAAAAAAATGACCATGTCAAATGAAGCAGCAAACTACATTAGACATTAACAATTAATTCCCAGAAGGTGCTCTTTACTGGCTTCACACCGCAGTCCCTTTGAGCTACTACTCTTTGTAGCTTTGTTCACTGTGTGATCATATCAGCAATGTAATTGTGTAACAGTGAGTATGACGCAGTATATCTATAAAAAGTACAGTGTATATACGGCACGTCTACAAATATCAGCGGCAAAATATTGTCAAGAATGTCACGCAGAAAAATGTGGTTGATCATGCCTTTGCCAAAGCAGCCTTTTTTTGAACGTTTGCCCCAAAACAATGGATGTAGACTTCAATCAGTAATGACAGTGCACCACACATATTAATATCTGTACATTTCTCAATAGATAAATTATCATCACTGTCTCGTTTTATGTCAGAATTATCGCTGTTATTTTCATCTTGGAAGTGGGAACTTGGTAGTTCAAAAACACAAAACAAAAACCGCATCACTGAATCACGTTTTGTAAGACACATTTTTGTCCTAATTGCAACACTACGTAAATGTCATTATACTCTTTGGTGATTCCACTGCTACAGCATATATGTAAATTGAATATGCAAAGGTTGGAATTTTTTTATTCTGTGCAAAGTAAAAGAGATGATGACGGCAATATAATAAGTTGATTTGTCCTTTGCAGAGGTTTATCATCATCCTAACGGAGCACATCGTGAAGAGTGAGAATGAAGGCCAAGACTTCAACACCCACTGGTACAAACAAGTCCGAGATAGACTTCAACAGGTCTTCCTTTCTGTAAGTATTCTTGACCTTTTACTGACATGCGTTTCTCAGATCAAGAGTCGAAGGGAGCAGAATCGTCTTTGAGATGATGGTTAATACTTGCGTCAAAGTGAAAAATCTCGTGACTGTGTAGGTGGTGGCAAATGTGAAACCTACGAAAAAATGTTTGTGTTCATTTCATTCAAGATTGTTCAAACCTCACAGCTGGGATATTGCGCAAGTGTGTGTGATATGTATCTGAGACATGGATCTCTGTTGTGAGTTCTACTGTAGTGAAAGTGGCTTTCCAAATGTCTCCAGAACCTTGTCGTACTCTGTGCACCAACAATGAAAAATAGTTAGACTATTATTATTGATGCTAGGAGTTGATAACATGAATTCCTCAACCGTTCAGTTTTCTATTAGGTTATTTCATAACTCTCTCAAGGGACAGATTTAACATACACCAACAAACTCTGAGATCACTGACAGCAGTTTTTAGATCCATAAATGGCCGCAGAGGAGTGTGACACCAAATTTTGAATTGATAATAACCAAACAATTATTTAAGATGCATGAACATTTCCCAATGGGCGACAACACCGCTTTTGTTACTGAGATGTGTCTCCTATTCCAAATCAAGAAAAGGAAAATAGTTTTTCTGCTCATATATTTGTGTGATTTGCTCTATATTTGGGTGTGTTTGCTCATATATTTGTGTGATTTGCTCATATATTTGTGTGATTTGTCTTGTTTTTCAGCATCATGAGCAAGTTGAGAAGTACATCGGTACTCTGGAAAACTTGTTGTTCACAAATGACATTGATCAACACATCTTGGAGGTGTTCCAACAGTTCAGAGCTCTCACCATGTGATGTTGTCATGGTTGCACAAGTAATCCACAACACCCAGCGCCCCGGTCAGTGACCCTCCTTTGTATAAAAAGCATGCAATCAGAGGTATTGGGTGATTTTCAAAACTTCATTGAAGACCACAAACACACCCACAACCCCGTTAGCAGTTGACATGTTGCCTTGTAGTGATGACGACAGACTTTGTGATGTAACCATGGATACAGTATTTCTGAAATTCAAATATCACCAGGGGCTGTTTCTTCCGTGAAGGAATCAACGCTTCAACACCTTCATGTGGCAAACAATTTAATGCTATAGAATCAAATCACCACAAATAGAAATGTAAGATTGAAGACAGGGGTGAAAAAAATTAATTTTTTCTGTGTACATCTTCACCTCCATACCATGTCGGTTCCTACACCCCTTTTACCATGTTTGTAAGTGTAACCACCCTGTTGAAAACAATGGGATTGATCAATTTCTGTTAGTTAAAAGGGGTGTTCCATGTTTCCTTCTGACAAAATAGCCCCAACTATTTTATAATCAAGTGAACTACATTTCCCAGTTCGTGGCTATAAAGTAGAAATTGTTTTACCCATGATATTTGCATTTATTTGCATAACAACCTCGGTGCATGTTTTTTGTTTTACACTTTGATAGAGAGCTGAAATTCTAGCAGTAGTTATCGTACTTTGTGGTTGAATATCAGGAAGTTATTTTTATCTGTCATTATCAAGTGTTTTTTTGAATTTATACCTTCAGAGAGCAAACTGTCAACGGCATTACAGATTTGAATATTTTTGTCCAAAAGTGGATTCTGCTGTCAGTGTGGTCTCTGTACACAGTCAGTTTGTCTGTACAGTAGATCGAGAATTTTGAAGAATTCAAAAATCTAATGTAGTACTGTTATTTTACCGTGTCATTTCAGTTGTACCTATTTGTAATTGTACTCTCTTTTTCTCGTCGAAAAGTTTTGTCTTTTTAATGTCATTTATCTTTGCACATTGAGTGGCAAATTCATTTATTTCATGGATGATGTTTTACTTTTAACAATGTATCAGTAGTTTGTAATGTTTTGATTTATTAAAATGCAAAGGAATCTGTATCTGTACTTGCTTTTGAAAGAGTAAAAGTTATACCTGTGTATTCAAAACAATGTGATGAAAAGGAATTTTTTTTTATTTCATTCAATGAAAGAAAACTTGAACTAGTTGACTGTAGCTGCAGGTACCCAGCGTTATATTTCAATTTGGTGGGGTAGAAATTTTTTAACCTGTGCTAAAATGTCTTGTATCGTTGTTATATAGTCCATGAGAAAAAACATGCAAGACGTGTCTTGATAACTAGTGGATTGGTGGCATACGCTTTATATTCCAATTATTAAAGTGTCATCAAAGAAGATGGTAGCATTCGTCTCAGTGGGGGACCAAGTAATCCCCCCTCCCCACTGGCATTATATGGACATTGTCTTGTTTGTAAAGGCAATTACCTTCTGCTGAAAATCGTGCTATTAAAGTCATTAGTTCACACAACTCACTGCTCATCCAGCGTCTATTGTCAGTACCTGCCTGCCTGCCTAAAGACATGGTTCCTGTAAGTGTAAGATCATTGGATATTGGAGCATTTGCATATTTCAGTCATCTGAATAACATAATTCTCAGAAGAAGCAAAAAAATATGATCAAAATAATGTCAAGAGAAATCATTGACCTTTTAGTTATAGCCATACAGATTCCAGGTATTGCAGTAGCTAGACTTTGTTTTACAATGCAACTGTATGACTGAAATAAGCTTCACCATGCATTCTTGTCAAAAGTGTTTTCAACCATATTTGATAAAAAGGTCACATCTAATTTTGAAATATTGGTGAAAGCAATTAAAGCACATTAGTGGTTTTGCCCTTACTTAAAATGATCAAATCTACTGTATCTTATGGCAAGTATTACAAAGCCTTGGGAAAGTACATGATATAAATTGCACATTAAAAGGGACAGGTCATCATTGACAACTTCATTATTGATGGCGCCATCACATAGAAGCATTACTGTTGCTTTCCTTTTTATTTCTGTGAGCTCATGTGAGTTAAGTAGTCGGCATAGAAGACTTGACACCACTTAATCAAAACCACGATTGCAGACTAATAAACAAGTACACAAATTTCATTCAAGTCATACTGCAGGCCACATCTTTGTTATTCTAATTTTCACTCTAGAATGGCATTATGGGAAATTCTGTATTAACATTGACAGCGTGCATGATGGTCACTATAATAGCATTTCCAAAACAACCAGTCTTTGCTTCTGTGGATGAAAATTTGGCATATGTGCCCCGGGGGGTAGGTGACCTTTTGCCTGATGTCAGGAGGGCAAATGTGAGGGTACATAGTCTCTTGTTGGCCTGTTTTTATTACATGTCTCTCTTACATAGTTTTCATTCCAAATGTTTAGGTTTATTTGCAAATGATGGTCAAATGTTCTCTTTCCATTTTAGACAAAAATCCGACAAAAATAGCATAATTTTCATCGTTGATGGTGCATTATTTAAATCACTGTCATGTGGCTTATTAATTTCTTTATGTATCATTTTCTAAAAACCAGATTTCCTATGTAAAGCATTTAATTTAAAAGTTGTTGAGTTGAAAATACACGTAGTTCCAGTTCATTTTCAGTCAAAAGATAACTATGCGACCCTGAGACGTCATCAACAAGTTACCATTGAAACCCATGGAGGGCATGGTGTTTGATATACGAGGCATGTAACAATACTTGCAACAGAAATTTTCTTTTATATCATTATTTTTATTACAATTTTATTTTGCCAAGTCTATTTACAGCAAAGTAACTCATGGTGCGGACATAGCACAAGAAACACATTTGTGGATGTGACTCATTCATATCATCCTGTTGAAATTGACTTGTTCAAAGCTGTCTACAGTCCTGTGGTCTGTTTACTTTCAATTCACAAATTTTGAAACACAATTGCTAGCTTGATTTTTAACAATCACACAAAGAAAAAACATTCATTTCTCAGATGGCATACAAATGATTTACAATTTTTTTTTTGGTCTGCTATTGAACTGTTCACTAAAATCACCTGCATACTGAAAATAGTAAAACTTTGGAGAAAATCCTAAAACGGAAATTGAAAATTTTTAAGTATTTGTTACTCACCGAATGATCAGTCAATTTCAAAATATAAACTGTGAACATCATCAAGTTTGTTTTTTTACTGAGCTTATACGCCAGTTTCTTAACAGACAAAGATAAAAAGCCATACATTTCAGTTGCCCTTTAAAAATTCCCTCATGATTTGGTTGACCTCCTGCGGTTTGTCTTGTTGGACCCAATGACTTGCATCTGGCACTCTCTTGACCGTCACATCTTGGACGTACTTGTCCATACCCTCAGTCAGTTCAATGCACAGCGCCTGGTCCTCTTCGCCCCAGATTAACAAGGTTGGTGAAGTGATGACAGGGTGCTTGGGTTCGCGTGCCGGGGGATATCGCATGGCAGCCCTGTAGTAGTTGATGGTTGCTGTTGCCACTCCTGGAAAATATAATTGTGTTCAGTGCGGACACTCTCTGGACACACACACACACACTCTCTCTCTCTCTCTCTCTCTCCCTCCCCCTTCCCATCTTGTTGATCATCCACAATAATATTAAAGAGTTCGCTATGCAAAACAATAGATGTATTTATTCATGAAATCTGTTTGACCAGGAAAGATTCTCTGTGATTCCAAGTGTCATTTTAGGTTGGGTTGCAACTTGTAACACAAACATTTGTAAATTATATTTGTGAAAGTAAGAGCTAGATTTTATCTGCAGAGGGCTTAGAGCCAAGCAACGGTAGACACACTGATCTGTATGCAATATTTTATTCATGGAAAGGACAAGAACAACAAGCTCTGCTCTTGTACCTTCTTGTTGAAAGTTGTACTTGAAGGCCTCGATGTCATCATCGGTCATCGCCCCTTCACTTCTCACACCCATCGGTGGCTTACAAAATGCCGCTTTGATCCAGGCATAGTCTGCCATCCGGCAAATAAATTCAGGCAGATACGGCAGTTGGAAGAAAAACATATACCTGACGTAATGAAAAAAATTGGAGGGTTCAGGGCTGACAGGTGCAGATATTGTGCCATGTTGACCCATTTAACCACAAAGTTTAAGTGACATACTAAATCTACACAAAGCGTACTTTGAGCTACATTTGATATTACTGAATGAATGGTAGTCATGGTCCATTTCAATTGCGGTTTCGGAACAAGAAAAGAAATCCTACTTCAGTTAAAAGTCTACCGATAAGAGAAGGTGAAACATGTACTGAATTAATGAGTTATTCGCAGTGATACAGTAGATGTGACTGAATTGTGACCCAGGGTCTGCAGGTCAGAGGTTACCACCAGCTTTGTGTCCTGTTGACACAATTGAACAGGAGTGAAACAAACAAACTTTGACTCAGAGGAGGTCAAAGGTCAACAATCCATCGTGAGGTATCACACATTGGGGCATTTTAGCTTGCTCACTTGTATAAAGGTTAAAAAAAAACGTTTTGAAATAATTTAAAATGTGTATGTACTTGTCTGAAATAATTTTTGCCACAATACAAAGGAGTAAATCATCACGTTTCCGACAATTTACCAGAAATTTTAAATTTCTCACACAGAAACTTTTCCAACAATTAAGAAGTAATGCCACACTCACCAAGACTTCTTGAACTGTTTCATACTAGTGCTTATTACCTCCTCGAACCGTTTTAGATGTGGTGAGTTCATGATGATCAGCTTGTCCACAAGGTCCGGATAGTCGTGGGCAAATCTCCAGGCTACAGCGCCACCCCAGTCATGGGCTACCAGCACACAGGAGCTGTGACCAAGGGCTGGTATGGCATCACGTACATCACCTGTGTGAAGTTATTCAGTTTTGAGGAGTTCACATTTTTCAAGCCGCTTTGAAAATATCAATACAATTTTCACTCATTACTCAGAATTTGATCTACACAGGCACAATTACAAGCCAGGACTTTATTCCACTCCATGCTGCTGCGTATAAACAAGTTTGACGTAATACTTTCAACCCTTGCACCAAAGAAACCCACAATTTTATGATGATGGTACCATGCTTTGTCATTTTGTTCTGAATCTCTTAAGAAGCTCACGAAATCTCGCTGTGGACATGACAACGATAGAAGAGAAATACTTGAAAGCATCACTATTTCTTCCATGTAGAGAAATGACGATAAGTTGTTCAGAGCTGTACAGTGTGGACATGTGATCCTACAAAGCATGACATTCTCTGTGTTGTGTACTGCACTGTCACTTTTTGACATATTTTCAAGCCAATAGAGAAAGCGGCTGATGTGGTTTGTTATGATTTGACAGGCACATGGATGAAAAAGAAACCTTTTTACATTAAAGCTTTTGGTTTAGCTACACAGTATTGACAAATATGGATAATATGTGGTGCTTTTCATATTGATAAGAATAGCAGCTTTCCCTTACATTATTGTAATGTTTATTTGTCTTAGGAAAGCAAATCGAAATAGGAAAATTCATTTTGTCTTGAGCTCACAAAAGAATTAAATTAAAGGCCCGGGCTAAATTTTGACACTTTTGCAGTCACCGTATACACTGATGTCATTTTTATAAACTGAGTGACTTTACGCAAGATTGCATGTTTTCTTGACATCACAAAAAAGTAAAACAAGAGCGACTTCGTTCCTTTCATGTCAATATTGCCATACTTACTAGTCAGATTATCCAAGGCATAAGCTCCTATCCCTTTAGGCTTGTCAGAGTCTCCATATCCTCTCATGTCAAGGGCGACAACTCTGGAAGTGTGAAAAGTGTATTCATTAACGTCTGAATGTAAACATGATGGCAACATATGGTATATAGTGTTATAGATGGATTATTCTTTCTATCTTACAGCATGATACATTGAATGAAAGTATGTATCACAGTATTTAAGTCAGGTAATAAATTATATATATATATATATATATATATATATATATATATATATATATATATATATATATATATATATATATATATATATAATTTATGTAAGAAGAGGGAAGGAAAAAAAAACAAACATATGATACATTGAATGAAACTATGTATGTATCACAGTATTGCCTTGAAGTCTAGTACTATATAGAAGCTGTGATGGGATATCATTGTTTGTTTGTTTGTTTTTCCTTGCTCTTTTTCACATTGTTGTCTTTCAACCATAAGATCTCTAATTCCGCCATGTACATTCAATTGTTCTGTTGACAGACATGAGATATGCCAGTACGGCTCTATGCTAAGAACTACAGCCTTATCATCCAGAACAACTTTCAACAATTTTAATTTGATGCAGATTCTAATGTCTATGCGCAAGACTTTCTCCATTGCCATGTTCTGGAGTCTCTCCCCTTTTATTTGCACAGTGATCGTTATTTTTTATCAATGATTAGGAAAAAAGACAAGTTTAAATCATCCTTGCTGAGGAACAGATATAAAGTTTAATCTGTTTTGTGGCACATAATGACCTAAAGTCAAGCAGACTCAATACATTTCCTCATCAACTGCTGCAGTCAGATTCAGGAATACTTACAACATGCAGGGCTCTAAATTGACATTAGTCTCTGGGTCTAGTACAACCAAACCTTGCCTTGGGACTACCAATAGCTGGAAATAGTTGTCCCAAGGGACTACCACTTACTCACATAAGTCATGAAATGAAACAGCAGTTTGCAGCTGTACACTGCTGTTTCATTTCATGTGTTCTTTCCAAGACTGATTGCATCTACTTTTTCAAGCAATGGTTCCCGATCATGTCTAAACCTTGTAAAACTCACACAATAATGATCAATCAGTTGTCAGCTGTAATTTCTTTATGCTAAAGAGGAAATAGACTCTTATAGTACATCTGTATACTGACTGGAATACAGTGTACCTTTTTTGTCTCATGTTTATTTGTTGTACACTGTCTGATTAGCAAATATAAAGTGAAAGTTATGTATTTTGTGGTATAGTTACGGTATGATCGATATTCATTTGATCGTCAGATTGTTAGAAATAGTACTCATATAATTTAAAATTAGCCATGTGGCTTGGGTAACAGCGGACTGCTGGATTTCTTCTTTGGGTTACTTCTTTTTGAAAACAGTTGTCTACTCGGATTACCATGTGAAAAAGCCAATTATGAGCCTTGCTCATGGCCAGCAAAAAACCTATAGATGCATTTGAGCATACGTACAAATGCCAAAGTTATGTACACAAGAAATGCAGAGAAAAATGACACATACTTTAAAATGGGTCTGTACAAATACAACACACCATGATACAACAATATGTCTTACCGGTAGTCGTCTGCAAATGCCCGGAGCTGGTGTCTCCAGGAATACCAGAATTCCGGGAAACCATGTAAAAAGAGCATCAGCGGCTTGCTTCTGTCACCATTGGAAACGTAATGCAGTTTTAAGGTCTGTAAATGCATCATGTCAGAAAAAGAACAAATGTACATGACTCCTTTGTCAGTGTTACTATAACACAGTGGAAAGTATTAACATCAAATATGGATTGTTTTCATCAATGATACTAGATCCGAAATCAAAACTACAGTTCTCTACATTCAAGAACTGTGACCAATAAAGCACATGGACATTAACTTAATTTATAAATTTACTAAACTGCTACAAAATCATTGTAAAAATGCATTATTGTGTTTGAAGTATTTTACGAAGGTTATTGTCACCAGCAAATGGGCAAAAAGAAAAACCGTTTTCCTAGCTGGTGCAGATATTGCCATATTTCTCTGGTTAATGTTTTAGGTGAAGATAAATGCCTTTTTGTCAACTTTCACTCCATATTCATGATAATATAACACATACATCGTTTGACAGTATTCAAGTTTTGAGAAGTTAAATTGCTGCAAAAGGTGAAGGGTCATACACATATATCTGCTTGTTACTAAGCAGTAAATGTTACACTGCTTACTGACAATGTCATGAGTTACAACATGTTTACTCTCTCAGATCTTATTTACATAACTTTTCAGTGACATATTACACAGTGTGAGACCATGAAAGAAAAATTCATAAATACTGAGATCTAACTGACTTTTGAAATAACTCCTTGAATACAAACCAGGTTTATCTGATTTCACATTATTCAAAATTTTGAAAACAAACGTCCTTTTGTTTTAACCCTTTGAGCACTGCAGTTTTTCCCACCAAAATTATAGTGTGCAAATTTTACCAGTTTTGTGAATTTTTCTGTAATTTTTTTGACAATTTTAGACCAAAGGAACATCACATTTTACTGGCTTCAGATTTTTATCAAAATTTTAGCAAAATTTAGAAAAAAGTTGACTAGTGTATATTTTGATGTAGGCGACAAAAATTGACTTTGGTGCTCAAAGGGTTGAAACTTGGTGAGAGTATGATGACAATTTTTTGAACCCATAGAAAGTGGCCATATATTTGAGAAGTTGTAGAATTTGCTGCCAGCGTAAATTTTTATCCACTGGATGCAACCACTTACAATTATGCAATAACCTTTTCTTCAAAAAGTTAGACCAATGAAGGTCATATGATAGCGGTAAATACACACATGTTCATTCATCATAAATTGTACAGCATAAAATTATGCCATGAACATGAAACAATGAATTTGATTTTTGTTTTTAAAAGGAACCACCAATCTGCAGTCTAAGGTACGCAGATTAAGATCTAGCAGTTTGCTTAGCAATCCTCAAAAACACAGTTCAATAATTGAGTACTTCTTTCAAAGTCCCAAGGAAGTTGGTGCATTTAATATTCTTTTTGACTCAAAATAGAATCGTGAAATATATGGAGACAGTTTAAAAGGACTGTTTCAAAAAGTTGTACACCCTGGAACCTGTTTTATGAGAGCATGACACTAAAAACATTTGCTACGGAAATTTTGAGTCTCAAAAAATCCACATAATTCTAGAGATTTCTATTGCATATATTGTCTGAATGTCTGGCACTTTTTAAACCTCCATTGTGCATTGACTATTTTGTAGCATTTTTATTGGTTCACACAATTTATGAATGAATAAATCATCCAACTGACAGTCGTTGATTGGATCGCATGCTATTCAGGTCAAAAATGCCCTGTGCAATAATTTGCAAAACTGTTTCTAAACCTTGTTGACCTAGCTTTTGTTCCAGTTTCAAAATGTCTGCATGTGAGATTTGCTGGTTGTGTTCAATATGACTAAAGCAAATCTGAGACTGTTAAAACAACCGTAGAAGAAAATCACTGTAAACTTGAATAGGAAATTAACTGATGCAACTTAATTGCTAGCAAAAAAGAAAAGGTTGTATAAAGTGGAGGACTGTGTTGAGCAATGTCCTATATGAAACTTATAGCCAGACAGACTGGCTTACAGTCCATTAGTCATTCGAAAGCAAACACTGGTATGACTTTGTGAGGTTATTCAGAGTTGAACTTTCAGTTAGGGATATGTCTCAGTTGGTGATTGAGTTCACCAATGATCAACCATGCTTTCATTTTACACTACCTGGATATCAGACTATGGTGTAGCTAGTTATTTGGTGCAGAAGGTAACGTTTGATTATGTAAAAGCCATTTCATCAGAAATCTGTTGAACTATTTTCTGAATTGAGATTGGAGATGTTTTTGAAAAACATCCAAAAGAGATAAATGCGGGCTGTAGTTCCTTTGGATTTTTTCTGCTTTTGCTTTAAAATTACCAATTTACATTTTGTAATATTGGGCTGATTCAAAGAAATTTCTGCAAAACTCTAAAATTGACACAGACTCACAGTTTGGTATATGGAACAAACACTATGATAATACCTCACAATTAATTGAATAATTATTTTTAGCATTCCCATGTGCACAGAATATGTGTGCATTCTGGTAACAATGACAGCTTGTCGCCTGATAAAGTTGAATGAAATTTCATGATTTCAGTGATGCAAGCCTCACCAATCAAGAAGATCATATCTGATTTAATATTTGTTATAATTATTAATGTGTAGTATTTTGTCATATGCTTTTTAAAGTGCTCCACTACACATGCACTTATCTGAAAGTACTGACTTATCCTAGTCACTTTCTCACAAGTTTCGTTAAAGAAATTATTGATTATAATTCTGAATATCATATATATATATATATATATATATATATATATATATATATATATATATATATATAATATTTATATATATATATATATATATATATATATATATATATATATATATATATATATATATATATATATATATATATATATATATATATATATATATATATATATATAATCCGTAATGTCTACGGGGGGTGTGGGTTCGAGTCCCGCATGGGTCACTTTTCATTCACCACTATATTTCATATAAAAAATTCGTATGGTGAGTCATTTCAAATTTACCCTTCTCTGGCTTTGCATCATTCATAAGATTGATCCTCATTACCAATAACTGATTCCTAAGTTGGTGACTTGTGTGCGAGGCCCTGTAGAATCCCGCGGGATCCTTAGGTTGAAAGGTTAGGTGATGAGTTTAGCCGCCTTACTCACCATCAGCGCACAACGAATGCAAAGCCCCATCTAAGAGTCAGGACCGCCCACATTGGACCAACTGATCCATTAGCTCAGTTGGTAGAGCATCCGTAATGTCTATGGGGGGTGTGGGTTCGAGTCCCACATGGGTCACTTTTCATTCACCACTGTATTATATATATATATATATATATATATATATATATATATATATATATATATATATATATATATATATATATATATATATATATATATATATATATATATATATATATATTGCAGTATATAGATGTCCTCGTGGAAAATTACAGTGCTCGATGCTGAAGCAGAGCGTTATAAATAATAACACTAATTACTTCAAGTACAAATTAATGACATATCTGTTACTTAAGTTTTATCGTAGATCCTCGAGGGTCCATGGTTTCATGCATCCTGCAATCTTCATTCTGCAATCTTCTGTCTGAAGATTGCAGGATGCATGAAACTTAAGTAACAGATACCATTACTTTGTACTCGAAGTAATTTATTATACATATATATATTTGCAACCATGCTCAAAACACAATACAAAGTATCACTCAGTTCACGTTAGAGTCTACATAACATCATTGTAATCTTTTTGTCGACTGTGATAAGTAGTTGGAGGTTGAAGGATACCTGGGATGTGTTATTTTACCTTAGTTCTGAGATAGGCGTGGCTTCCAAGACTGTTGTCGTCCAAACAAGCTGGAGGTGTATTCCGCGGTTTGATTTTGAAGGAGCGAACAGGGTGGCGAATTATCGTCCATAGCGTTCTCAAAGCGACCATGACGCCGTAAAATAGGCATATATCTAAGAGCAAACAGAATGCCAGTACTTTCAATACTATGTTGGCCATATTAACCCACCAAAGAGATCAGAGAATACTCTAAGACTTGTAAGGTCGCGTTACCACCGTTTAACTGCGACCTAGGTGACCTGCGAGAACGTTTGTACATGATGAACTCACATGACATGTACATCACTTCAAAAAGTTTGACGACCTGGTCAAAGGTCAACATTAAAAACAGCGTACAGCAATCTTGCCTGACGTATATTTTGAGTACTTTCACTTTCACACTAACATAATATAACACACTATACACAATTTTAAAGGTCGGGTGGTACGAGCCTGCGTGTTATTTTGGCTATAGATCCTCAAAAATATAATCTGTCCCCGGGAATCTGTGACAGGTGTCACACAAAATGTCGTAGAGGGCGCTAAAACTTAAAAATTGCAGACAACCGTGCAGACAACATGGCAGCGCTGAAGCAGATGAAACAAGCTCTTCGTCGCGAATTGAAACTAAGGCTGTCTTCCATGTCGGTTGCAGAAAGGACAAAACAGTCAGAAGCGATAACACAACGGGTACGATGCATTACTGTCAACTTTTCCACTCGGCTTTTCTAGCTGTAACTTCCACATTTCGTATATCTGTGTTTGGCCTACTTCAAAATGAGAAGGTTTAGGAGGGTTCCTAAGATCTTGAAAGTCTTGCCAAGTGTAAATTGTCCATTTCAGTAAAGAAACAGGAACATTTTCAACGATCTTCTTTCAAATTTGCAATATTTGACTGCTGATGTTGAAAGGGTCAACCGCTGCATGTTGGTTCAAAATGGACCTTCAGAACTTGGCTATCCCCCACCCCCAACCATATACCCTACACTATGCAGTGAGAAACAGTGTATGCCTTGAAACCATCTTCATTAATGCTGATGCAGATTGTTGTTGCCTGTCCTATTTCGTTGGCAAGATAGGAAAATGTATTCATCTCAAAGGCATCGTGGCTGGCCCCTGTTCCATCTCAGTTTTCATTCCAGTCAATTTGTCTGCATGAAATTTGCTTGATCACTTCTTACCTTTTTTAGGCAGTTTAGAAAGATGCTCTATTTTGTCAGTCTCCCAATAAATTTAATTTTCATCTAGCACCGTGTAATGACAAAGCGAGGTTTACTTGAAGAGCTGGTTTTGTTACTTTCTCTTTCCCATGATATCTCAGGTGACAAGCTTAATGAATGGAATTTGAGCGAACAAGTGCCTGTGTTTGAAACTTAATTATGACAGGCAATTGTTTGTGATAGTGATAAAACATCAACAAGGGTCCATGCCAACTAAACTGTCTTTGAACAGGATAAGTCATATACACGGTTACTTCAGTCTGTATAGGTACACGCTTTCTTGCCCGGCTAGCACCCATGTAGAATTCATCAGAAAAACGAATTTCATCACAACCAGACACAAGCTACAGTTCCTCACTGTTTTTGATTGCTCCATACAAAAAACATTTCTGAATGAAAAGAGAAATTGAGCCAATATTACTCGGTGTATGATATACATCATGTGTACAATGTGTTCCTTGTACTTGTACAAGTGAATTTGTTGATGTCATACATGCAGTCTTATCGCAAGACTAGTATTGAATAAACCAAGCAAAGAGTACTTCATTGCTGATAAGAAAGGGAAACTGGACACCTATTATTCTAAAGAAAGGGGCAGATATCAGCAAGTCATATGCAATATTCAAAAAGTGTCACTGATATTATCCTCAGACTGAAAACCTACAATATTCTTCAGCATTTGCGATAACTCAAAACTAGACAATTAAAAAGTAGCTCAAGGCTTTGCAAAGTTTTATCAAACAACCTCTATTTCAGTTGATAGAACACCCTGTGTACAAAAGAAGTCAGCGTGTCAGTATTTATCTATCCATGACGGAGGAAGTACACACCATGGGTATACTGAGGAACTTATTCGAAACAAACAAGATGTGTTTCATACCACAGTACATTGGAGACAAAATGGACATGCTGAGACTGCATTCTATGGAGGATTATGACTCCTTGCCCAAGACAAAGTGGAATATCAAGCAGCCAGCTGAGGGCGATCAGAGGGAAGAGGCTCTCTCAACAGGTATGAACCACATCGTTCTGTCTTATGAAGGATTGGCATGATTTGCCGTTGGGGGCGCTGTTTATATCAGGTGTAGTTTACCACCTCTGAATGATCTAGCGAGATTGGCAAGATGAACCAATATGACGCTGACATTGAAGTTATAATGCATGGAATTTCAAACAGTTTTTTGCACACTACTCATCTTCTCAATATCAGAAAGGTTATCGCCTTTGAAACTGTGATGCAAAATTCTTTTGAAACAAAGTGAAAGTTTGTGCTATAAATGAACAACAAAACCTTCCTTACAAGTTTTATGGCATAAGCCAACAAAGTTCTAGCAATGAGAAATGTTAAGTGCTACAAGAAAACTAAAATACTCTTTTCGACATCTCTGAATAATTAGCTAACTATCTTAGAACAAGCAGAGTTTCAAATTTTCACTTCTTCAGCATTTGCACTGAGCAGTGACAATTGTGCCATGATGAAAATTTTGTGTGTTTTAAAGGTGGACTTGATCTCATCATAGTACCGGGACTAGGTTTCTCTAAGGACGGAGACCGACTAGGACGGGGCAAGGGCTATTACGACAACTATCAAAAACGATGCACACAGGAAACTGGTGTCAAGCCCTACACGATAGCCCTGGCGTACAATGAACAGATATGTGATGAGATTCCAACATCTGAGTATGATGTGAAGATAGATGAGGTACTCTGGCCTGACAGGGAAACATCCACTTGAATTCACTTGAGAAATGTCCCATTGTCCCATTGCAAATTCCCTAATTTCACTGATATGGAGAGGCTGGTACACAGAGGGAGTGCAGCACTGTGTAGTGACTACATTAAAAAGCTGTCTAAATCTAAATGAAGAAAACAGTTCAATTTCTTGATTCGTCAAGTTAATATTTTATATCAAATCAACTCATGCAACAACAAACCGGGGTCATCCACTAATGTTTCCTCATATAGAGCCAAGTGATTTTGCTTTCAAACGAAAGCAGTGGTTAAAGGGTCAATACATTGTATGTGAATGTTCTTTACCATGAAATTTGAAGTCAACAGTCCTCATGTGAGGGCAGAAGTCAAGGGTTAAAGGTCATATGCAGTGTCTATTTTATTGAGTTTATCTTCTGGTGCTTGAAGCAAAATGTAATTTTGTATTTTTAATCATTCCAAGAGATTGAAATGTTGATATTTGATGATATATGGTTGAGGTAAACCAAAAACAGTTTATAGGCATACAAATCAAGTGTATAAATAAACTGTAAGTATTTACCTTGTAGAATTATAGAGGCTATTGCAACTGCCAAAATTTAGCTATTGTACACATTTTATTTGATTAATTTGCAATATTTTTCATGAAATAAATACAATATATGATATTGAACTATGGATTGAAAGCTTTGTCTGATTCTGGTCTCACTACTGCATCCATGATTGAATGTAGTTATGGTATACTAGCATGATGACAAAGAAACACTCACCCTGTTCAGCTTATAAAGTGGGAATTTCTCTGTCAGGTTGGGGCTTGAGACCAACTCATGGAATAAATTTACCACACCTGAGATGTCAAGCCAAAATATCCTTTTACCTTGAAAGTTATCAAAACCCACTCACGTTCTGCTTCAAAAATTGAGGAAAGCCATGCAGATACTAGCATGGTTTTCCTCTGTTTTGAAATTCATAATATTTCACCCATCATCCAGTCCATCACTTATCCAAATCTATCCTTCTTCCTTCTCCATTGAGTTTGAAGATGTGATATTCTCTACCAGAAAACTGTCATTTTCATTTCACAAAGCTACAAAAACGCCTGCTCTAGGCTTAAAGCTGACCTAAATCCCAGTCAACCCTTCATGCTTGGTGGACTGATGGAATGCAGTGCTAGAGGGCACCGGATACAGACCAGTGCCACTGGCAGGTGGAGCACATGCCCTGCAAGTTTGACAACTCAAGCATACCCAACACACTATAAAAAGAAAAGTCCATAGTCAGTGTGTATACTCTAGCAAAAACTGGAAGTACTTTTATTTCACATTAGGAAAGACGCTGCTCCAGTCTCCCTTTGTTGTCTGCATTCAATGATTGTTCATGAAATATTGTACACCATTTGGTGCTCAGTGAAATCAAAGAGTTTGGCACAGAGTACAGCATGGTATTCAAGGTGAATGATACAGTAAATATGCAGAAGTACACCAAAGTAATGGAATTGAAAAAAACTATGAGGCAGTGGCAGAGTTTGCTTTCACACTTCATCCTCATTCTAAGTTTTGCATTTCAGGCAGAAAGTAGTTACTGGTGGTTGACGGAGGCTGATTTAACAGTCACCTCAGCCATTTACTAAATAGAATATAAATAAATGCTATGATCTGCAAGGAAAGATTTCATGGTGCAGTTTGCTTTGACTAAAATTTCTATCTTCTTCTGACGAAATACTTTACAATCAGCTTGCGAAAAAAATGTCCATTTCTGATAAGGAAGTGCATGTAATTGCAGAGGTGTTCCATTTCATCAAAATCCACTTAAACAAAAATATTTTAATAATGATAAATGAGCTTCAAAAATAAAAACACACTTCAAACTTTATATATAACAAATGCCTATACATGCAGCAATTTTTGTGTAAAAAAATTCAACAATTACATATCGCTATCAATTTTTTATTCTTTTTTAAATATCCAATACTCTCTCAACTAATGAGATTTCTGTGACCCTTGGGTCAGAGTGTGAAAGGTCAGCAGAAATTAAATCCTGGTACTTTTCTTGTAAACACACAGTAAACTATCAATGGCATTAGATCATACAACGGGGAAAAAAGGAATTTGCAATTAATGGTTGTAGCATGAGTGAGTATGTATGATGAGTCCATGTGCACAGCAAATGCAGAGTGAAGAGTTTATCTTCCATCTTCAGAGTTGCGTCTATTCTTTGGTCCTGCAATACCATCTCTCCATTACTTCTCTTGGCAAACGCAAAATGTTTGGGATTTAAAGTTTGTCTTTTGTTGCCTTAAGATTAAACGAACCTTCATAATACAATGTATGGTAAAATATTTTTGGTGTGATGTTTCTTGCTCTTAGAACAAAAAATACGATGACGTTATCATCAAGTTCCTTTACACTATAGGTGGTGAATATGCACGCCACTTAGGCTGTCCGTGACAAAAACTCCAGTTTACTTTATTTGCTCATCCATGACATGTATACACCCATAAGTCAATCTCGTATTGTCCTTTGAAAGTTCCCTCTACCAAAATAATCCATCGCCAGATAAATCTTTTGATATACCCCATTCTTTTTGGATTGCATGCATTCCAAGTATTTCACACGTGCACGGACAATACAAGTAATCATTCAGCGGCTCATCACCGTGTCCAACCAGCAAATCGCCTTGAGACTGAATGTCATAAATTACGGGAAAGCAGGTGAGAAGATTCTACATCGCAGTTGCACGGTCTGTGCAAGTACTGTGCAAGCTGTACTCAGTCAACAAGACTCAGTGCATGTCAGTGCGTAAAGATAATCTCGGAAATGCACATTTTAAGCAAGGTGTTCTTTAAGAAAATTGTCGATAAAATAACTCCAGATGTGTCCGCTGTGATAATTGGACTATGAGGTTACCTGCCTTTGCACGTCTATATAAACACCTTTGTCACCGAACAGAAAAGCAACAATGCGAAAATCTCCCACACCAAAATGTTTGAAACAGAGGCTGGCGTGAAGTTCCTCAATGCCATAGATACGAAATATCTAAATCGTTTACGAAATAGAAAGATTTCAACCCACAAAAAAGAAACGAGTTCACGAAACAAGCAAGCTTTCAAACATGTATTTGTCTTCACAGTGAATATGAACTTTAAGGGAGTCGTTGCACGGGTTGCCTTTTAGGTGTAACATCCAATAAACTCAACGCTAGAAATCAGTCTTGTGCAATAGGCGTTATGCTCGACCTATACAGGTGAACTTAAGAAAGTGAAGGTACCAGGATTTTTGACCTTTGACCTTTCAAGAAAGACTGTTCTTCATGACACACCTGATACAAATTAACGCTACAACTGTAGTCGACACACATCGGGCAAAAATGAATCTAAAGCACATTACAATTTGATGCAGCTCATGCATAAAATGCGTAATATCCGTTCTTCATGAAAATATGTTGCCCAGAGGACATGTCAACTTGAAGGAATTATAACCAATGGAATGAAGATATTTGTTCAAAGACAAACAAAATACCACAATGATATTAAACAATATTCTTATATGATGGTGTAATTGTCAGACAATGGGATAAGCTGACCAGTTCGCGGGCGTAAAAGTGAATATTAATACCCCTCACAGCTCGACTTCGTAACATTTGGTTTAGGTTTGTTACAGAGGAACGGATGAAAGGGTTACTCTTTTTCTTAGTTATTCCCCTCTTTCTGCCCCTCACACTCGCCCAATTTATCAAAATGAACATATCTTATAGCTATGTATGTTGTAACGCACAAGGTTCTACAATGTTCCTCCTGGTCTAAGTTAGTTATTAGAGATACCTTAGTCATTGTTTTAAAGATTGTTTTCAAAATGAAAATACTGTTTCTATTCCTCGTAAAATGGTGAAATATTTGGCCTCGACTCCTGTGTTTTCCGAAAGACTTATTATGATAAAGTATCTATTATTTATCTGAGCCAGTTGTGTGAATATTTGCCATGGATCAAATTACCTATTTATATCTGAATCATTCTGTGCACTGTAGTTTATTCCTGTGTGAAACCAGAATTCAACAATCCAGAACAGTGATGGATACTATGGTATTTTTCGAGCTACATAATACATATAAGTTATAAAGTACATTTATGATAAAATATCAGTACAGACAAGACTTCTTGAACGAGTACAAAAATGGTTTTCTAGTAAATTTTGGTTTGTTTCGGAACATTTGAGTTATCCATTTTTTAAAAAGTCGAAAAGAGAACCGCAAATGTAGGTAGAGTTATAAAAAAAATAGTTCTTTAAATTTAACTCGTAAAATGTTGTATCACGTGCCTCTGGTGAGAAAGTAAATGGCTAAAACGAGCGCCAATGCCAAAATGAGAACGATCAACACTAAAAGCATGATGAGACGCCATCTTCGCACTTTCGACCTTTCGGGTGCTCCGGCTTCGCTGTCTTTGCTTCGCCCAGCTTGACCTGATGACTTCGGTTGGTTTTTCAACTTTGAACTCTGCAAATTAAAAGTGTGACAACAATCGTTGTTCTAATGTTCGCTTTAAAATATCGAAATGAAATGGCGAGGGGTTTTAATGTACGAAAGGTTGATTGCAAGACAGGCCCGTGCATATGTCTGGCAAGGCTGTGTTGAGTTGGAAAGGTTGATAATTTGCCAATGGTTTAAGAAATATTTTACATTTGATGTAAACTTTCTGTATATAATTTTTGGTGACATTTTATCGTAAATTATTACAACACTCTTCCTTGTCCTAACGTAGATGTGCGCTGTTGGCCTCTATATCTCTATGCGAAATTTTAATATCATTTTCAGGGCTTCGATTGGCCTTCTGATAGCGAAAAGGCACGTACAGAAATCGAGGCAGTTCGTTTACATGAAATAATGCAAGTAATCTCTGAACATATTCTAAGTGACAGCTGCTTGCACAAATTCCAATTCACTGATTCAGAATCACGATATCAGGGAGACATATACAGGTTTTTCTGTTCACACAGAGAACAGCAATGTAGGCCTACGGCTCTTAAACACGCAACCTTTCGGACAATCAATGTATGAATATTAGACACTGTCGATGCAACATATGGATTCTGTATCAATTTGCCACATATGAAAACAACCTAATATATAATGAGGGAAGTGTAACTTGATCTCTGGGATTCGTATTTCGCTCGATCCAACGGGCACTACAGTACCATTACAGCAAAGCCGTATGCTGACAGCTGTGATGACGTCACACTCCACTCTCCCCCACGCTCTGACTTTCTCCACGCATGTTAAATTTATGATTGTCACTCTGTGTATTAACAGTCATTCATAGTCGCCCCTCTACAAAAATGGCTATAAATATATCAACCAGCCCAGTCAGTACATTACGCAGACTCCACGTTTACCGTTAGAATATTTATATGTACAAGTGATGAACATCACAACTGGAACGGAAATACTAATTTACATATCGTATAAGTAAGTTGGCACCAGGTATTTCGGATTCTTTAGAGAGTAGATAGCTGAAGATTTCCACTAATCATTCAATCGCTATGAATATTAATATCATCATAAAATATCACATTTTATTTGTTTACTAGTATTTACTTACCCGTGTTATTCTTGATGGCATAACTCTTCCCTGTGCAGTCTGCATGAAAAGAAGAAATATCGGCATTGGAAACGGCTGCTACATTGCTAAATACAAGTATAGAACACGTGACTGTTTTGAATACAAAACATGGTGAGGTATACATCCAATACATTCTGGTTAACGGCATATCTGCCTGCCCTAAATGATTTCTCGATTGCAACACCCCCTCGAAATGCATGGATGACAGTGATGATGAGCACAGTGAAGTGGTAGCTATGCGTGGCTGGGCTGTGTGTTACCGGCGTTATTTTTCCTTCCACCACAGGGAGGCCGTATAACGCCAGTAACATAGCCCTGCCACGCAGAGCAAAGTGAAGTGGGGGCTTTAAAGGTGTACTGTAACCTGTTCCACATGTTGCCACAGTTACCATGGAAAGAGAAAATCTAACCAATCACAGATTTTAAGCGGGTGGCCGCTTTTTAAAAACAGCGCCCCCACATGGGCATTGTTTGAATACCAAGGAACGCCCCTTTTACCATATATGGCCATATTTAGATTACATGTGACTGTATACTATGTCCAGTGCAGCGTGGTCTTGGACCCTACAGCTATTCCCGGTTGTCTATTGAGAAGTGACGGGATCACTGCAAGTTGTACTATTTTAATACTTTCAATGTTACATGTAACCATTTCTCGATCAAATTGTTCTTTGTAAATGACTTAAAGACAGTGAAACTCACTATTTGCTTGTTCTTGTTATCGTTTCCGTTGGGGACAGCGCCGTTTTGTGGTTCTTTACTTCTCCCGTACATAAAATTACTCCCATAGGATATTTTGGGTTCTGTGTCGTCTGGGTCCGTTCTGGAGAATCTGTGCGACCTGTCAATGGACCCTCTTGACATTTTGGAGCTTTTGGTGTTTTTGGCTGTCTGTGCGTCCATCTCCGAAACCTCTATGACCCCCTGTCCATATTGATCGTAGAGGGGGTTTACTTTGAGCGTGTTCTTGACCTCTCTCGGGGCGACACCGAACACTGCACTCATCTGGGCATCCTTTGCTTCGTACTCGTCCACTTTCTTCAGTTTCATTCGCTGTAGGACAAAACGACACACATCAATAAATTCTGGAACAATGGGGCACATTAGAACAGACATGAACAAATTGAAACTCGTTAAAACCTTTTTGTCTAGATCATATCTTGACAGTTCATATATCATATCATGGATCATATATTGTCAATGGTCATTTAAAACCTGACGAACTTGCAGGTATTATACTTGATACATGCGAAACCAATTCGACTGGTTTTGCATGTTGTCGGAGTGACCGTGGTTTAAATAATCTTCAAGTGGTATTTATTTTTGTGATTTGTCTGTGGAACCTGGTATAGGAAGAGGGTTAATTTTTTTGGCTTGCTTTTTTGAAACGAACTGAACGAAGAGGTTACTTTTATTTGTGATTTACATTTAACGGGATCAAAATGCAGCCTGCTTTGTTGCTATATCCCTAGGCTTTCACACAACTCGTGAAAGTTGTTAGAGATTCAGGGATCAATTTCGGCTAAAATTCATTATTTGTAAATGAATGTTCAACAGTTCAAAGTGGCCGGAGGAAAATTATGTCTGAAAAGGTTTCCGAGAACATGTGCATCCAAACGCTTTCCATCATGGAAATGTTGACCGAAGTCGTCTCGTATCGTCAATAAGGTGAGCCAATGCATGGACACAATCTCTGTCACATATTTCTTGAGGTCATTAGGTGCATATGTTATCGTTAATGATTGTCATGATATGAAGGTGGTTTCTTTTTCTGTATGCTACATGATCAACTTGTAAATAATTTGAGCTTTTCATAAAATTACTTTATACGATTAACAACGTGGTTCATTGTTGAGGTGCGAGTTCTCTATTCTTAATGATAAAATACGCCTTCCACACTACATTAAGACTCATCGCCATCATTGAGTCCGACGCAAAGAAATCGTCTACATATAACGGTTTCAAAGAACAATAAAACTTTCAGGAAGAGACTAGTCAGTGTCACATATGGACCGTGAGAAGGTTAATTGTTAAGTAACCCTTGACGGGAAGTTGGTTACGTGTAGGTAACACAGCCAACGGGAAAAACGATTTGAACAAAACTTTAAACGAAAGACGGGATGTTAGACAATTCAAACTAACGTATCTGTGTTGCCTTCGAATGGAGACGACAAATCTATGAATCATTTTTCAAGATAGAAATCGATCGATCGTCCTTGAGCTGATAATGAGTGATTCCCTTTGATTACATCTTGTCTTAATTGGGTAAACAGGTGGTTTTCAGGATAGATAAGAAATAATATGATTCATGATTGCTGTATTAATAGTGGTTGGTGACTTGAACTGAGAACAAAACGAAATAAATCTGTCCCCCACTTTATTCCCAAACTCTTGGGAAAAGAACCCCTCCCTTTTGTCTCTGCTTTTCTGCTCTCTTACCCTGTCTGTGTGTCTATCTGTGGTATGTTTGTCTGTCTCTGCCTGTGTTTGTCTGTCTCTGTCTCTCCTCTGTTTCACTCTGTCTCTGTCTGTCTGTCTGTCTGTCTCTCTCTGTCTCTCTCTCTTTCTCTCTCTCACATTGGTCAAAGATAACTGTCATAAAAGATGCTTTATTGAGAAAACATACACATCAGAGTACGCTTCTGTCGATATGTCAGGATATGTATACCGTTTAAAAAGAAGTGAACTAAAGCTACCTTTCAATAGCAGTCACTATACCATCAAACAACTGTTACACTACAATGCTGAACATAATATGTAGACGCACATAAAAGCATCTTGCTGGGTTTTTGTTCGTCTGTTTTCATCGCGAATACGTTCAAACTTTACACCTTTAAACTGTTGAATTGTTCCTCGACAAAAGCTATAAAATATGCTGTCGAATTAATACATGAAGTTTACTTGAATTTATCATCTGCCTGCCAAATGATTCGAGTATGCATAATCTAATCGTGAGCCTGCGCTGTGCGAATGTAGACAGAATAATTAGGTGTTTAGATTTACCTCGACACCTAATAGCGAGGTAAAGAAAAGATGCTTGTTTGCACGTTGAAAGGCGGCGTCCTCGGTGAACACCGTGTTTTAAGAAAAAATGCAGTCTTTACAAAAGCCTATTTGTACCAACGCATTCCGCTTTTTCCGTCAACGCAGCACTTCACTTTTCTTCATTTCAGTGTCTTTTTGTCTGTTAGTTACATCATCATTAGAAACGCTTTATCTTTTTGAGGATGTCACACAGTTCTTAATACCCCTCCGAAGGCCGTGTCCTTGGGTTGAACATCACAAAGATAAACTAAGGCTTCATGGTGGAGACAAAGGGGAAGAGAGAGGTTGATGAACTTTGCCAAACATCCAACAGTTTATACTCTTTGTGAAGTAAACGTTCACCTTTTCAAACGGTGTTCTCTCCGTTACCTTGTGGGATACAATCCGAAGCATTCAATGCACTGCAGTGTACCATACATTGACCCGACTTGTTATGACGTAAGTTGTTTTTTGCTAACAGCTTCAATAAAATAAAAAAACCTAAACAACTGCTGTCTTGTCGCACAATTTTTTTACGCACTATCATTATTTTAGCAGAATATAAATCAACAAGAAGCAAATAACACGATTGGAACTACTTCGGGATAATTGGATCTTCATACTTTTCAAATTTCTCAAAAATGTTAGATGCCCTATAGCTGAATGTTGCAATATTACAAATTACTTATAAAAACAAGTGTGTAATGTAAAGAGAAAAGCAGATGAGATTACATTTGTAGATTAAATCGGCATTACATCCAATTATCCCAAATTAGTTCCAATCGTGTTAAATTTTATTTATAGACATCGGTATTTTCGGCATTTGGGTATTGCACACAAGCACATTGGGAAAGGAGTGAAGTTGTATTAAAAAGATGGCGGACAGTGGTTTCAATCATCGTCGCTTCAGCTGACACATTGAATCAAATAAAAGATATCATATTTGACCTTGCGAACGCAGCATGAAACTTTTGTATGTTTCGATAGACGCGGTTACATATAATACATTCATTGAATGTCCGTTGATAGGCAGTAATAATAGTAATTTTTGTCGACATGGATGGATGTACCTTACTTCGTAACCCTTTGTTTCTGTTGAAAATGTAGTTTTCTGATTTAAATTACTAAGTTTTTTTAACAGTCCTTCCACAGAGACTGAGGTTTTAAGTGTTTCCTTTGATCCAAGAAAAAAAATGCAAATTTTCGTGATACAAAGAAAAATATTATACTGGCGAAAACATTGCATTTCGTCAACGGAACTAACTTTGTTATCATGTTTTCACGATATTTATGTATTATTATTTTTATTCTCTTTATTGGATTTCAGTCTTGCACGAAAACACGATCGAATATTGGATTTCATATTTGATATAAGCTTCATTCGAAGCCATGATGCATTGCGGTACATAATCTCGGTGGCAAACAGTGACAGTGTTTAGGGTTCGTAACGTTGTTACCCTGTCTCCTAATGCTACCTTCCAACGTCACATCAACTTCCTAAATTTCATCAAAGTGCAGTTCACGTCGAACAGTTCCTGCACACTACTTCCACTGCCGTTACAATCCATTGTGGGAAACATTGGAACGGAACTCCGCCGAAATGGCATGAAATTTAGTAAACGATATCGACCGGCGGTGGCGGACAGGGTGTAGCCGCGATTGTACGTTTTACAATAGAAATAAAATGACGCCATAGTGCAGATGGGCAGACAACAACAGACAGAGTACAATATTACGCATTAAAACCGCCTCTTTATGGTAAGGCACGCATGCCATATCAGGAAAAAATAAATCGAATTTTTTTTACAATCAATTCAAAATAAAGTGAATTGTGGTGTGAATAGAGCCGTTGTTCTGATGTAGCTGTTCATTGAACCCGTCTACCATACGAACCCGTTTATAGATGTGACACCATGTTGCTGTGTTATTCATGAAAGCCAATTTTCCATATCTAATAAAAGCCCGCACTCTTGACTGCTGTGAAGCCAACCAACAGACCATCCGTTATGAGTTTACTTATAATTGGAATCGAGCATACGTGTAATTTCAAGATAGTTTATTCAGAGTTTCATTATGGGGTTGGAGACGTGCTCCAGATAATGTTAACTAAGGGCTTTTTATGAAATGAGATTTACGTATAACGGTGTGCTTTTCGCGCCGCTCCCACTATTCTTCCAACATGTAATGCATTTCGATTCCACATCGTTCATCTGGTTATCTGTATGTGTCATCGTCGACTGAAGGAGAGTGGTTCTTTGAAGACACAAATACGATTACTTGGTCTAGTTTGGCTACTTGAATATAGAGCAGTAAGTGAGGAGTGGTTGAAAGGAGTATTTACACTCCTGTAAACATTGAAAGCTTTCGAGATTTTTTTCAACGAAGTGATAAAAACTAGACAAACTGAATGTGTGTACGTACCCAGGTACAATACGTGGAGGCACGGCCTGCATTTTTTGCATTGTTTAACTGATCACATTTGCAACACCAGTAACGTGGTACAATACACTCGTCTTTATGAATGGACGAGTTAAAGTGAAAGCCACGGAGCTATTGTGTCACGGTCTTTGCGTAATATTTCCTTAACAACTTTACTCCCCATAGAATAGTGCTAAGTTAACTTACATGCTTATCTGACTGTACGAATTAAACATCTAACTGGTCTCCGGTGACGCAATGATGACTCCCTGGGAGACACACCCCAGATATTTCCATATCGAGACACTGAACAATATCGGGTGAACATTAATAATTAATAATTGATCCTTATATATTTCTCCAACTCCTCTCCATGAAAATGTGTATGCTGGTATTTAATATATCGTGACGGTTACTTTAACGTGTTTGTTGACCAACTAACTGCAAAATGTTATTTATGATACCTTGGTCCCTGGGTGGAAAGGGTTTGTGAGCATAAACGGACATCTGGCGACACTGTACAACTACGTGTGTATGTATTTCCTATACCCTAGTGTAAGCGCACACTTGTACGTGTGTTTTCACGTGTATAAGAGGCCATAAAGAGACGAGAAACAAAAATCTACTATTTGCGTGACTGGTTACAGGTCGACCGTATCCAAAATGTAGTCCTCCGGCGCCGTATGGAGGTACCAGTCACTACTGTGCGTAGGCTAAAATAATTGCTGTAAAATAGACGAAACTCGGACTCAAACTGACCGTTGCCGTAGAAAGCGAGGCGACTTTTTCCAGAGTGAAATGTATCAAAATTTAAAGTTTACACCAGCATCGAATGGCAGTGCTAGGCTCAGCACAATGTTGCCGGTGTCATTCAAGTTCTCACCGATGCAAAATAGGGGAAGTCCACTTCTTAGCCGAAGGCTCTCACTTTTCCGATCAAAAGGTATTGTTCGAACTATGGCTGCCACAAAGAGCCACATTAATTCAATCGTATAGACAATGAAAATCAGCCAATAAGTAAGCCCTTATAATGTTTTCAATGAAAATTATTTCCAATGTGAAGGTTGGCTAATTTTTGTCCTTCACAGGTCATGATTTTTGTACATATTAAAAGATCACCTTCTCTTTCTTTGATTGTTGACCTTTTTATTGATTTAGGCCACTGAACGAACGGCTTGTTTCGGCTGGTCTAACCATTGAACACGTACACTGTATTCTCTCCGTTTTACACCAGGCGTCGTATCTGAACAGGTTTTTTATTTCTAACACGACTTACAAGCGTATATCCGCTATTCTGTACATTTCCGAAAATGATAGGGATTCTTCACCTTTAAAAACAAGAGGATATTGGTTCCACAAAAACCATGTTACACTCAGTGGTTGACCGTTTTACCTATCTCGTTACATCAATTTTAAAAGATTACCCAATTGAAAGCTATACGTACCACACTGCCGGGCTGCGAACCATTCCCAGACCGAGCAGATATTTTCTTCTCGACCGGTGCCCTGGTCGATTGCCTCTCCAAACCCGGTGATAATCTGCCGTTCGTCTGATTGTTGCCACTCCCTGTCTCTGCCATCTTTACTGGCTAGTCCGTGACACAGATGTTTTAAAGGGTTCCGATTTAGAAACAGTCCATAAACGAAGGTGGTGAGTTCACGATTACCGAATAGATCTTATGTGAAATCTTGGATTCAATTCCAACGCGTCATAAATATTTTCAAGAAATCGTGAGGAAATGGTGAGGTTGAGCCTTGACCTATAGGTCCGATGCAGTGGCGAGGAGAACACGCTAAATATCGGTTGCTAGTACAGTTGTTGGTCGCCTACTACGCTATGGCCAGCCAACCGTCAACTGCTAACCCACCTCTATTGTCCTCGATGAGTAATAATACTGCCTCTATACATATTATAATGAGGGTGTCAACAGCTCACCTTAAAAGGGACAGCGCTCTGTTCACTTTCACTGCACTCTTTACCAGTTTAATTCGTATTTCGAGTCATAAACTTCCACCTCGTTTGACATAATGCATTTTATGCTACTAAGTAGACTCAGAAAATCATGTTAGATGAATCAAAAGAAAGTAGAGCGATAGATCTCGCGCAATTTTTACACCGTTAGCTCAGAGGGTTATTCGGTATACGCGTTTGTCGGATTTCTTGACAAGCGTTCATTCAAATGCAAATTACACTTTCAATACTACCCTACATTGAAGAAATATTTGTCTTCTGTAATAAGAAATATGAGAGTGAACTTTAGAATTATACAGAAAACAACAAATAAATTTATATTCGCAATTTTTAAGAATTGCTACCTGCATTACGCATATTTCCCCCACAGGGAAACTTAAAATTCCCACAATGCACAGCAGTAAATATGGCGGCTCAGGACCCTGACAGGTTCAACTATGTTTACAGCTGTGATTTAGACGTGAACGTGCAAATTAAGATGTAAGTACACGATATTTTTGCGTCAAGGTAGTTTTGATAAGCATCTTCAGTGCTAGCACAAATATATTTGTCTAATATGTGAACATTTGAGCTGAATGCGACATGATAACAAAGCCGCCTGTAGACACCAGGCAGCTGAGTGATGTAGCAGATCGTGATCGAGTGACTTCCAGGAAACCGCGTACATTTTGTCCGTACACGATTCCTGTAAAACTTCTGCGGAAGTCAGTAAGTTGTCGAACTGTTTTTTTCGACTATTGTGACAAAAGAAGCCGTTGTAGCTAAATTGGCATAAGTTAATTAAGGGATTTGTACAAAAGACGAGGGGGAGGACCCACTTCCGTATTTAATGTTATTGTCTAGCCGATGGTGGTGTCACTTTCAGTCTCGATACACCATCATCGTATTATCATCATCATCGGCATCATTATCAGTTTTGGTAGTCTGCAGAAACAAAGCGTCACATCAAGTTAACTTTCTGGCGTCGACACATCTTTAGGAAAGTGGAGCCAAACTCGCTGCCTCCATGGTAGGGCCTTTGAATCCGAATTTCTTGTGGTCAAAGGGCGCCTTGTCAACAGGCTAGTGGCAGTAAAAATATTTCCCCGTGTCATGGTTACCATGAAAAGATAACCATTCTTTGCTTAGCATAATTTCTGTATTTATAGCCATACCATAGAGATACTGATACCATAGTCTCACTTGTCTTGGTTGATGTACTCAGGTTATCATCAGGAAAAAGTGAACCTAAGGTCAAAGGTCAGGAATAGCCTTTATACTGCAACACTGCAAGCAAAATGCTGCAATCATAGCCATGATAGAATAGAAATGTATACTTCGTCAGTGCAACATGCATAAAACTGAATCGTATCTCTCTAGTTATCAAGTATTATATTGTGTGCAAGTAATTTCATTTCCTAGAAACAACTGAGATAATTGTGTTAAGTGGTTGAGTGCCAAAGTCAATTTTTGTCACCTGTATAAAATATACCCCAGTCAATTTTTTTTTTCAGATTTCAGCCAAAATTTTGATAAAAAGCTTCAGCCAAGCAGATGTGATGTCCATTTGGTCCAAAATCATCAAAAAATTACAGAAAATTCATAAAATTTAGTAAAAAGTTGCACTAAAATTTTGGAGGGAAAAATTACTGCACACAAAGGGTTAATTGTTCCCATGATCTTCACAGAGCAATGACATTTTTTTTGAATTCTGATTATTTCAGAGGCACACTTGAAGGTAAAAGAGAACATAAAAGTTTCAAAGCTCTGGTGGAGGATCCTCAGCTGCGTTACTCAGGCCTCTACCAAGATGGCTGCTCAGATATGTATGTGACCTGTCAGGTATTTGCAGATGGCAAACCACTGGCACTGACGACGAGAACCTCATATAAACCTTTCAGCACAAGGTGGAAGTAAGTGATGTTGATGTTGTGTCTTTTGTTTGTACGGATTGGCTTTGAATCACAGGTAGGGAGAGGTGTGGAGATATAGGATGATATATACAACAGGGATAATAAAAGAAAAGAACACAAAAAAAAGCGGAAGTTATGTCATATTATATCAGACGGTGACCCAGTATGTACTGCTAGCTTCATAAATAACTTGCTTGAAATTTGTGACCAATTTCATATACAGACTAGTTTGAGTAGATGATCAGATCAGCTACATGTCTGTTCAGGGTTCTCCACTGAGGGAAGCTGACTTATAAACTTGGCCTGTATATGAAATGTCAATATTATTGTTGAAGACTGGATATATTATTGTTGGAGACTGAATGCTAGTCAAGAATAGAATTCATTTGTCAACAACAACATTACACATTGTACAATTAATTGTGTCAGCAAGGCTAACACTGTGAAGTTTAAGATGCTTTATGAAGGAGAAGAATAAGTCTATGCGCTTGTTTTCTACAATGAAAAATAGTGAAAATATCATTGAAAGTATCAGCTATTGTCCCTCGACTAATCGACAAGTAAATATGTAAAATTGATACATTGTTGAACTGATAAGTATAACCACTTTGTAGTGTGAGTCCAGGGAGAAACTGACATGTATCAGAGTCTGAGTTTAACATAGAATTTGCATGATGAACAACTTCAACGGACAATACTTCTGTTACTGTCGACACTTTTCTGTGATGCCAAAATACTTGCTCATATAATAGTTGGCTGTACTTAAATTCAAATTTTGATTTTTCTTTAACAGTTGGAATGAATGGTTAACTTTACCAGTGAGGTTCTGTGATCTACCACGCAATGCACAGGTAATGTCAGACTCTTTTGACCTCTTTTGTTTTTACACCTGTTGCAAAGACTTGTTGAGATCACTGTCGACATATATAAGACATACATTTTCCAAAGCATTCATCAGGAGTATCATCATTGTATCTTGGATAAAACTTACTGCCGTGGTTGTACACAAAGAAAAGTAAGATGTGGTTTAGCAAAGGGAAAATAAAGACACTGTATAGCAAAACAAGGAACGTATATGAATTGAACAAGTCTAGTGTCAATTTGGTAGTTGTATAACATCAGTCTCATAGTACTTCATGGTTGTACATTAGACCCCCAGAAAATGACGGTGTATATATGTATTCTATATTCTCTTTCCCACCGTATATTTACCATATCTTTCAACTACAGGTGGCATTAACTATTTGGGATCTGTATGGACCTCGTAAGGCCATTCCTGTAGGTGGAACTACCATTTCACTATTCGGAAAACATGGGTGAGTGACAAAGAGAATTTTCCAAGGATGGTAGAAGAACAAAGAAAGGAAGACTTTTAGAGATGGTGGGGGGGGGGGGGTGGAGAGAGAGAGAGACAGAGAGAGAGACAGGAGGAGAGACAGAGACAGACAGACAAACAGAGACAGAGAGACCGAGACAAGGACTGAGACCAGGAAAACACTAACTTTTTTGTGTCCTACCACAGGGGGCAGATGAAAGTCCCCTGGGGTGGGGATGTTTTCTTTGTGCAACGGTTTACCTTTAATATTTGATTTTATTAATTTTGACTGTGATATTTCAAATAAAGCTTTCGACTCCAAACTGTCTGACTGTGTTTCCAATACCTTATCTCCTCTTCAACCAGTGCACATACCACTCTAATTGCTGCGCAAACATTGCCAACTTGATAATGACTGAGCGTATCAGCGGATTAGCTTATTAAGTCAACACCACAGCCGTCCTGTCCTGTGGTGTTGACTCAATCACTTAATCCGCTGATACCGACAGTGGATTAGCAAGTTGGCAATGTTTTCGGAGCAATTACAGTGGCGTATACACAAGTTTGAGAGGAGATAAGGACTTGTCGGTAATATATAAAGCAGTCAGACGGTGTGGAGTCGAAATCTGTATTTGAAATACCACAGTCAAAATTAACAAAAATTACTTGTAGTAATAAAGAAAGCAGTCAGACGGTTTGGACTCTAACTTTATTTGAAATATCACAGTCAAAATTAATAAAATAAAATAAGGTAAACCGTTGCACAAAAAAACTCCCTCCCCACCCAAGGGGACTGATTTCTTTCCCCTATGGTCCTACTGAATATCTTACATGAATATCTTACATGTTCCCTGTGTTTTCTGCTTGTTGATCCACTTTCTCAATGGACTGCTAAATATACTGCAAGTTTTTAGAAACTCCACAGTGGACATACAGTGTCTTTGTTAAGGCTGGTATCCTGGTAAATGTTACCGGGGTTCCCCAGTCATGTTACCGGGGTTCCCCTTGGTATATCAATGCAATCAGATTAGGGGACAGAAGAAATGTTACCACAATTCCCAAATAATTTACCAATGTTCCCCAACCTTAGCAAAAACACTGACATAGGATTGCAGTAACATAATACCCGTGTATTTTACAGTACATTTCGCCAGGGTATGCATGATTTACGGGTTTGGCCAGACATTGAGGCTGATGGTAGTCTTAATACCACAACTCCAGGGAAGTCGTCAGGTAGGAATGATGACCAGATGTCCAGATTGGCCAAACTGACCAAGAAACACCGCAAGGGACACATGGTCAAAGTGGACTGGCTGGATAGGTTGACATTTCGGGAGATAGAAATGATTAATGAGGTGAGAACATTATGTTAATTTTTATACTTACCGAAAATTCGAATGTTTGTTTCTTTTCGACATTTACATCATGGACAGATTTAACCACACCCCTGATCTCATCAAAGGTGTACTGAACCTGATATGGAGAGTGTTATGTTAAGGTAACAATGTTTTACCAATTCAATTTGTGAATTACACATACTGTACATATTATAGTGAAGCCCATGCGAGATAATCCAAATCCTTTAATTTTTGAAGTTTATGAATTTAAAGCCCCATTGCTACTACGACAGAATTGTACCAGCAGAAAAGATGGTCAAATGGAGAAATCATAGCATACAGTGGCCTTGCATATCATGCTGCAGTATCTCACAATCAAACAATAACAAAAAGCATGGCCATGATATGAAAAGCTGGAAACAAAGGTATCAGGTTTAGTTACCAACACGTCTATCTACTGAGATAAACTAAACTGTATATTCATGATGATCTTATTAATGTATGCAAAGTATATTAATGATATTTGTTCAAGTATTCAAACCAAATAATAATGGATGTAGTCATGGATAGTAAATATTTGTAAATTATGATTTGTACACTTTATGGATAAAAGCAGACAAGAATTTCAAAGTTGACATGTTCATATTTTTAATGCATAGAAATTATCTTAAGAATCATCGTAGCTGCACATCACATGTTATTGTTGTTTGTAACTTTTATTTTTCAGAAAGAAAAGCGAAATTCTAATTTCATGTTTTTAATGGTTGAATTTCCACGAATACACTATGATGCACTGGACTATTCTGTTGTCTATTTTGAAAAGGTAATCGATTGAGATATTTTCCCATCATGCATCAATATTCATGACACTCAATTTTTTTTCTGCAAGTCAATCCCTTTATTGTGAGAAAGGCATGATAAACATATTCTAGGAACAGATATTGTTCATATTCAGTATTTTCACTTTCGCTATAGTATCAGATGTTGGTGCTATACTTAATCAACTGAGTTCATGTTTGCTGAAATCAAGTTAAAAACCATCAAAGAATCGCTATTTTATTGATGGATAAAAAGCTCACGGTGTTAGTTTGGACAAATATTATTTCAATACCACGTTCAAAGAATGGTAATTTTATTAATGGATAAATGCAGTGTTAGTTTTATTAGTAGACATTAGGTATAATTGCAATAGCACTATATAATGTCTGATTAATTTTATTTTCATCAAGTACTTTCTTGTGTTGCTCCTTCTGTTTTTTCTCCAGTATTCCTAGGTTGTTTTGTTCATTGGTAATTATACTAAGAATTACACAAAGGAGGGTTGTGGGACGCCAAGGTTCATGAGTGTTTGTCAAGTTTCATCTGTTGTGATTTTCACAAACATGTTCCTCACAAGTGTCACCAAACTTTATGTTCCATTTTGCATGTATCAGGGTAGATACTACAACTGACGTGGCTGATGTGTTTTTCTTTTATCCAGGATTCAGATGCTGTTGTACAAGTCAGGCCATCAGCAGAAATTGTCAAAGTTCCAGACCCTGAAATGCTACTGGTGAGAGATGAACTCAATGTCCTTTGTGTTATGCTTCTGTGGCTATTTATAGACTGGTTAATTATTCATTCTCTTGAAATGCAATTTTTGATATCACAATTATCAGTTCACTTTTACATATGCTGATAGTGCTCATATGATATGCATGAACTATTTCCAAGGTCCAGTCTTGAAATAAAACAATTGCCATGAGGGATTTGCAACCAACTGTAATTAATTCAAAGGCTACTTGAATATTTATGGCAAGAAACTGATAATGAAGACATTTAGATTGATGAAAAATTAATAATAGTGAATAATATGCTGCTGGGAGAAATATTTTATTAATTTCTGGAAAAATTATTTTCTTAAAACTTCAATGAAACCAACAATGGCTTACCTCTGACCTATTGGTAATTGGAATAGTTAATTAGCATACCAGTGTGTGGCTTTATGTATGGATGAATACAATTTTGACGATTGACTTTCTTTTATCTTGTCACCTTATCTAAAGAAGATGTTACGCAGAAACATTGTTAGAATGTCTGTAGGATAAGAAAGATTTAGGGATTACCACCTACAAAGACAACTGGTCTTTTCAAACATTATACCTTTGTTTTGTTCAGTAAATGTCAAACATTGAGATCCAAACTGCTTTTCAATTACTTCTATGCTCAAATCCCTTGACAATGTCTCAAAGCAATGGATGTACTTACAAGTCACAAAAAGGTCAGTTGTCCTAAGCCGGCAAAACTACAAAGAACACATTTTTCGTGATACTCAAGGGGCTCCTACTGATCAGCTATATCTAACACATGAGACAATGATCTGAAAAACAATGCATTCCACACTAACTTCATGGTCTATCACTTGTCAGAGTATGGTTCAATTATGGATGATTGGTAGACTTAGATCCTACAGATGAAATTCTCACTGATGTGTTCTATGCCCAGTAAGGCCTGTGTATTCACTACCATGTGTGCAGTTTTGTCCATCGTACTATAAACTTTCCTTCCTTTTCAAGAAGACATTTAATAATTTACTTAAACATAAGTGTTGGAGTTCATGTAGGTGAAGGTGATAAATAACTGACTTAAGAGCATGTTCTGTTTGGCAATTTATGATTTGAATAAACAATTTTGGAATTTCATGTGGCTGATAGATAAATATTCATGTCTATTTAAAAATTCATAAAGAGATAGCTACCATGCCCAGAGTCAGAAAGCTTCTCATTTGCTGGAACAGTATTTGTCATGATATCAGAAGACACGGTGTTGCCCTTTAATTTTTATGATAGATGAACTCACTGAGTACATTTTTTGAATTTCTCAAAACATTGTCAGGTCAGTTTCGTGCAAGTACAAGTACATGTAATGTCAAAAACTTTCTCTGGTCAAGTAAGATTAGTATAGTCAGTGGCATGATCAAATTTTACCTCAGCACAAAGTATACTCTTGAGGAAACTGTTGGATCTCACAATGTAAATGTTATGATAAAAAAGTAGTTGCTGTTTTTATCGCCTTTGCTGGTCATGATTCTTTATGTTTACAAACAGAATGACACAAATACTACCACATGGAATATTTGTGTAGGGAAACATGTGGATCTAGCTATTTCACATAACATAGAGGATTTTCAGGGAAACAATTGTGTTTAATAAAATCAGAACTACTGTACAAAGTAAGCAGATTATTTTCTGTCCTATTGGTGAACATATCAAGAATGAGGAAAGCAATCTAGTTTTTCCAAACCATCTGTTTTTATCTGAATAAAATTCAAACATTTCTCTTTGACTAGGAGAAAGCTATCCTATATTTTACCATTTCCTTAAAAGTCTCAATAGTGTCATTTACATTTGGCTTTTGGTTTGAAACTATTTTATCCCATTTTTGTGCTCTTTGTATATCTGATCACTATTCTTACATTGTTATTGATGTTAAATTTTTATCAGGAAAACTTGGTTGAGAGTAAACACCACAAACTTGCCAGAAGTGTTCGCAGTGGAGTCTCAGATCGGGATTTAAAACCAAATGCAGCCACCAGAGACCAACTCAATGTAAGTCATGCAGTACAACATTACTTCAGTCAAGGTCATGGACTGACAGTGGTTCAGTGTTACAGAAGGTGGCAATTTATTTGAAAGGGAAACAACAGCTGTGGTTACCATTGGCTTGAAGATGTTCTTTTGACATCTCATGTGAAAATTAATTGATTGACGACCATAAGTAGAGCTGATCAAATTTAATCTACACACTGTTGCCCTATGGTTTACCTATGTACAAGTATGAAATTCATTTGAAGTATCAAATACTATTTTGATAAGCACTTCATGGAAGAGAAGCATAATGAAATTATCTGTTACATAATTTATGACTTTAATTACGCGCGGAGAAAATGACAAAAAAAACAAATATTGTTTTCACGAATGGAAGGCAGTCACTGACAGGACGATTGAAGGTTGTATTTCATCATCAATATTAAGTTCAAATGCATGTAACTTTTGCAAGCACCTTTCATGTCAGCCAGCGTAAAATTTGATGCCGTGGCTTTTGTTAGGAAGCTCTTATTATTATCCCCATGGACAAATCTGAAAACCATATGCAGCTAGTACTGATTAACTAATGCTTTGATGACAGATATATCGCTTAAATCATTAACTAAATTAAAATGAAAGACTACCTGGTACTATTTTCATTCAATAGGTGATTGTTGGGTATTCACCGACCAAGACACTCACATCAGAAGAGGAAGACTTGGTTTGGAAATTCCGCTTCTACCTAACTCACCAAAAGCAAGCCCTGACAAAGTTCCTGAAGTGTGTCAACTGGAATCTCCCTCCAGAAGCCAAGCAGGCGTTGGATTTACTGGGCAAGTGGCAAGCTATTGATGTCGCTGATGCTTTGGAGTTGTTGTCTCCACAGTTTACAAATCCCACAGTCAGGCGCTATGCTGTTGCTAGGTTACAAAAAGCGGATGATGAGGTGAGTCAGATAAGATATATGGAGTCAGCTGTTTTGTTGTTAGGATGTAGTGGTTAAACATAGGAGATGAGATCATATCCGATTGGTGTAGACTTTAATAAAAAAAATCACATACTTTCTAATTTTACTCTTTCTCTTTCACCCCTAAATTTTGGTGTACAAGTGATTCAGATATTTTGTGTGTCAAGTTGGACCTCAATCATTTTAAGGCAAATTTGGATACAAGGGTTATCTCCTTCTTTTTGACGTAGTTGCAGGAAACCATAAACTGCTAATACATCCAGTGATTTTATATGCCAGACAGTATTTGTACAGATCATAGTTTGCATGTACGGTAATTCAGGCAGCCTACAAATTACTAAGGCTGTTTCCAGTTTCCCATCTCTGACTAACAATCATACATGTGTTGGCTGATATATGAATCTCGTTCTGTCAAATCAAATAACACAATATTGAACTGATACTAGTGTACTTTTGTCTTTGAGGAGAAGTCTCTAGATCTATATATAGCAACATCAATCATTAAGATGTTCTAATAGAAACATTTGCTTTCTGCCAGCATTTGTATTTCTTAATAAAATAAAGTCTGTGTAAGATCGTGATTTGAGAAGTACAAAAGTCATGAAAAAAGTCTAAGGATTTTTCAGTCACAAGGTGAAAAGCGTAATTTACTAATTACCAGTTGTGCTTGGTTCTCCGACAATCAGTAACTTCCAATGGGTGTCTGTTTTATTTATTTCTTTGTTGTAGGAACTACAATTGTATCTGCTGCAGCTGGTGCAGGCCCTGAAGTATGAAAACTTTGATGAGATCAAAGCAGGGTTGGAATCACCTCCCAAAAGAGAATCCTACACACAATTATCTGAAATGTCGCCCGTTGAAAGAGAAAGGTATGTTATTACATCATCTCATATGTGTAGTTAGAAAAAATTGGATACCCAAAGTATGTCCAAGAACATAATTCTACAGCATACATATTGTTATCAGACTGCCACAGGTAATTCTTGATTTCCTAAATTGCTTTAACCCTTTGAGCACCAAAGTCTATTTTTGTCCCCTTTATAAAATAAACCCCAGCCAATTTTTTCCCAGATTTTTGCCATAATTTTGAGAAAAAGCTGTAGCGAATGAAATAAAATCTCCATTTGGTCCAAAATTATCAAAAAAATTACAGAAAAATTCATAAAAATAGGTAAAATGTTGCACTAAAATTTTGGCGGGAAAAAATTACAGCACTCAAAGGGTTAAGGTAGTATGTGCCTTGGAAATGAAAGACTTAAACTTTTGCCCAAACTTTTCTCAAGGAATCTTTCTCTTTCAAAATCAAGTATAAAAATTAGGGGTCAAATTTTGGTATTGCAGAAACAAAATACTCAATATTTGCCGATATTTGAAATTCAAAATTGCCACCATTGCTGTGTTAACTCTATGGATGAAAAATTTTTTTAATTTTTGAAAAACTAAGAGAGTGAAAATTTTCTTACACCAAGAGCTTTAAAATGAACCCCTACAAGTAGTAGATCAGAGAAGAATTGAAAAAGTTTGAGAGTCCAAATATCTGTCCCTGAGGAGCATTCTACTGTAACACTGATTTGCTGATTTCTATATTTGTTACTCTGTCCCTGCAGACTTCCCAGTACACCCACCGGTAGCCTTGCCAGTCCAACACCAAGAACACCTTCACAGTGCTCAGATATTGAGTCTCCAGGTTCAGAACAGACGTCTGTCAAAATGGAGGAAAGTGAAGATGTGGTGGAGGATGAGGTTAGTGGTAATGACAATATAACAGCAAGATTTCAGATTGTTTATTCACCTAATGTCAAGGTTGATTGACAGATCCAAATTATTACCTCTCTGATGCTTTCCAACTAATGAATTTTGCCTATCTTTTCTGTTCTCTTTCAACAGCAATACGACCTTGCAACATTCCTGATCAACAGAGCGTGTCACAATTTCACTCTGGCTAGCTATTTTTACTGGTTTCTGCTGGTGGAATGCGACGACCAGGACAGCATGTCCAAAGACAACAAGATATCGGAGATGTACATCACGGTCATGAAGAGGTTCAGCCAGGCTCTGGTCAGGGTGAGTTGAAACAGCAGTGTCTGTCTGCGATACTGCCCAGATAACAATGGTATAGTGTTGCTCAGGCAGTGGCTGGATATAGTCTTATTTCATATCGCCATGAGTGAAGATTGGTAAATACATTGTGAAAGGGTTTCTTTTGAGACATGTAGTTTTGTACTCTATTCCTAACCCTAAGTTTTCCATAGTTTACAAGTGATTTATGCAAAATGCTATGTGTCCACAGATTTCTCGCTTTTGTGTCTGGTGAATTTCTGTGGTGTCTCTATTCTATTGTGGCTCTGCATGTCAGGAAAGAAGATACAAAAGTGTGACAAGACATTCAATGTTGTGTTGTGTTTGTTAGGTCAGTTGTGACAGCTTCAATTGGTGTCAGAGGTTACTCGAAATCATTTGCATATTAAAAAAGGATTGAATCTTTATGAAAGGGGATTGATTGTAAGAAATTCTTCACTATGTTCTGCATTGGAATTATTTGTTGAAAATATATTGCCATACATATAATCAGTCCAACTTTTTGGCTGATTTTGATGTGTTTGTATTTTTTACATTTTCTATGCAGGGAGGGCGTCAATGTCGAATCAGGAGATCTTTGCTGGCCAGACAGCAGACGTTTGTGGACAGGCTTGTTCTCCTGACAAAGACAGTTGCAAGAGAGAGTGGTAACAGGAAAAAGAAGGTACATAATATTGAATATTTAAATATCATTTTTGACAATTTTAGGGATCATATGGTTATGATTTTAGAGCAACACTGTAGTAATCATATGTGTGGTGTTGCATTTGAAATCTTGTGATACACTCTATTGGCATGTAAGTTGTAGAGGGCCAGTTGTCTTTCATATTGTACTGGTAGCTGATATGAAACTGGCAAGTTTTCTGATCATGTCTCAGTCTTGTGTAAAATAATTTTGCATGTCAGAAAAAAATTACAAGCTTTTACAGTGATGTCTTCAAATACAAAGGCATATGTAGAGTCAGGAATAAACACGGAGTAAAATATTGTGTTCACTATCTTCCTGTCATTTAATGTAGTTGCCAGTATTGACTTTAAGTGTTGTACCACAAAGAATGACTTCCATTGGAAATTTTAAATATTGATAAATTTCACTGGTTAGATTCTCCCATAATCCATCATTTCCACAATTTCCACCAATATCTCTTCAGTCTGCTGGTTCAAAGTCAGTATTAACTAAATCTACTATGGTTTTGCTGCACACACCATCAAAGCCTTTATCAAGCTACAGGAAAGTAATGACAAGTGCCATACTTTATTCAATTGGTAGCCTGAAATTAGTTTGTGATTGCACAGATCTGTCTAATTATCAGGCTAGTTATCAGATCAGGCTCAATTATTTGTAAAAATCTTGCTGGTAATATTACCATCAGTACACTTACAGTGGTCACAATTTAATTTCATCTTCACTCAGGATTTTTTTCTTTCAATATTTACTCCAAATTTCCTACATTTTTCAGATTGAAAGACTACAGGCACTGCTGTCAGATCCGGAAATCAGCAAAATCAACTTTGTACAATTTGATCCTTTACCCTTGCCCGTTGACCCCGAGGTCAAAGTCAATGGCATAGTCATACAGAAAGCTGCGCTTTTCAAGAGTGCCTTGATGCCATGCAAACTGACGTTCAGGACGACAAACGGTGGGGAGTATGTGACGATATTCAAGAACGGTGATGATCTCAGGCAAGACCAACTCATTTTGCAGATTGTACACTTGATGGACACGGTAAGTCATTTAAATGTTTGATAAAATTAATTTAGAGATGTAAAAAGTAACAAATAGATGAGTCGATCCCAAAAGAATTATCCAACAGGCTTTCAGTGTCATTCTACCTACAGATGGCTATAAAATTGTACAGGGATAATCAAATGATCACTAATTTTGCTTTGGGATGTATCAGTGTAAAGTTAAGATGTGTCGCAATTAGAGCTGACCCACAACTCATCAGAATATATTCATTATGAGATGTATGCAGCTGTTAAATAAATTTATGATAAATTAAATAAATCTTAAAGTGGCACTCCCACTTGGTAACATTTTTAAAACACATTTTTTTAGTGCCATCGGTCGATATTTGACGTGGCGACTGCGCGCGGATCGCGAGATATCGATAAAAACATGTAAAAGTTTGAATTCCGGTGGCCCACCTAAATTCAGCTTCCGAACATCGAACGTTCGGCACTGGGGCCATTGTCAACTAAGCTATGGAGTACGAGTCCACACTGACGCTGCTGTACGCCACAGTACCACTTGCCTCGGTGATCGGTCATGCCCTGTGGGAGAAAGCTGAGTCTTACTGACTTGGTGATAAAACGAAAAAAATTTTGCTGATTCCACCAGAATTCGCATAGGTGACTAGCCCAGTTACGTGCGGTTGATACATAGCGGCCACCGCGTGGTATGCATAGACGCATACCACGCGCGCGGCGAACCACACGTAATGTGTGGCAGACGACAAAATGTAGTCATCGGAGGCGGCTAATATTTAACACGTAGAAAACTGATGTTTGTGTGGTATTGGTTAAAAATATAATACAACTGATTTAGAATAATGACAACGACAAAAGCTAAGAAGAAGTTTTCAAAAACTGACCTGTGGTAAAGGCATAATGCTGTATATAAAGTCTTCGCAGTGGGAGGTAAAATTGCGTCGTTCGAACTTATTATGGACTCCCTAGAATATCGTCAATCAGCACGACAACAAACCTTCGGGGGATTTCGCGTCATAATCAGAAACGATCGTAAAACTTCGGGATGTGAAAAATACGCTCGGGAAATGACATGTTTTTATGGATATCTCGCAATCTGCGCGCAGTCGCCACGTCAAATATCAACCGTTGGCATTAAAAAAATGTGTTTTAAAAATGTTACCAAATGGGAGTGCCTCTTTAATACAATCAAACATACAAAAATGAACCAATCACAGAGAACCTTGTCAGTGAGCTACAGGCAGCCCCTTTTTAAGTGCTGCACATACAAATCAACACACACATACCTGTACCTCAGAACATCCAGACTGACAATTTGATGTCCTTAATGAATATGACAAATGCATGACACAATACACAGATGAAGACAAACCAAATTACAGTTGTCAGGGCATTGTTGGGTGCTTTAACCTATGGTGATTTGTCACAATCTTTAGTCCTTACAATGTATTAATGTCTTATGTATTGATCAGAATTACTTTTGAAAAGTTTTAAATTGTCACAGAAGCTGTGTAGAGTTTATTAACCATGTCCTAAATATCTTGTCTTATCTCTCTTTGTTTTGTATTGTTATCACTAATAATGTTGAAGTAACACTCTCTACCACTGTCCTCTCCATCACAGTTGTTGAGACAGGAGAACCTTGACCTGAAATTAACAACATACAAAGCCATAGCAACCAGCAGTCGCCATGGTTTCATACAGTTTGTAGAGTCCGTGGCAGTTGCTGATGTCTTATCAAATGATGGCAGTATACAGGTGAGAGCACAGTAATGTGTGTTTACCAGTTAAACGTTTTTACATGCTCGTTTGTTTCTGATGGAAAATCCAAGTAAAATGTATGTGATGGGACTTGTGGCAAGCACACACTAGTCGTAGATAGTGCAATACTTTTAATATCAATCAAGAATTTGCTGAAAGTCAAATTTATGGTTGTGCTATATTTCTCTATAATAAATTCGTTTTTTTCCGTTTTCAGAATTATTTCAGAAAGTATGCCCCCAGTGAGGGTGCTCCCTTTGGCATTCATCCAGATGTGATGGATACGTATATCAGGAGCTGTGGTGAGTAGATGACCTTTTACCTAACATAGCCTTTACTCCTTTGTTTTGAATATGACTACCATGAATATTTACCTTGCTCCTGTACATCTTGTAGTAACTAGATTTCTCCCTTCTGTCTCACCTCTCTCTTTATACTGGATAACATGATTGATTTTCCTTGCAGTGCAACTAATTGCTCCATCAAGAAATATCATGAAAGTGACAAGTATTGTCTCAAAATGCATTGCTTTATTACACTAACATCTGTGTACATATGTAGCCCAGATATAAAAAGACCCACTTGCAATACCAGTATGTAAATTTATCAATTCATATCTCTTCTCACATCTCTTGAAAATATGTTCCCCAGGGATTATATGATTTAAAAGTGTGAGACCGGAGTCTTGAAAATCTTGAATTCTAAAGTGAGGCAGCAGAAATCATCAATGAACATCACTTCTGGATTGCTTGAGCCATAGACCCTTGAGAAAAATGAATCTTGAGGGTCTTTGCTTTCACAATTTTTTTGTGTCTTTGCTCTTTGTGTCTTTGTCTCACATTATATATCGCCACTTTTCAGCTGGTTACTGTGTAATCACGTACCTTCTTGGTATTGGTGATCGGCATTTGGACAACCTTCTCATGACCCAATCAGGTCATCTGTTCCATGTGGACTTCGGCTACATCCTAGGTCGTGACCCCAAACCCCTTCCCCCTCCCATGAAGCTCAGCAAGGAAATGATAGAAGGGATGGGTGGTGCTAACAGTGAACAGTATCAGGACTTCAGAAAATATTGCTACACATCATTTTTGCATCTCAGAAGGTAAACGCACAACTTATCTGTCCAAGTTTGCTTCAAGAGAGTGATTTATGCTGTATTGATATTCAGCGAGAATTGGTATTAATTGCTAGGCTGTCAATTGCTTTGTTTTGCTGTGACTGAGTACAGTATTTGTACAATGGCTCGGCATCCATGTCTGTCACATTGTGAAAATTTTAATTCCATCATAGGTACCGGTAAGTGTTATATCAGTGTACCGGTACATGTATATTTTTATGTTTACGGCATAACATTTGAGTTAGATTGATTTGTGAGATTGTATTATTTCATATTGAAGGTTGTTAAAATAAAGCCAAGAGAAGGACACATTTGATAATGCAGCCTAGAGCCTGTAGAATTGTATGAAAAACCAGATATGAACTGAATATGCTCACGTGTTTTACAACAGGTTAATTAATAGTAGTACGCTTCACAGAAAAATAAGATATATGTTATCACTAAATGAAGCAGGTTTTTTCAACATCGCACAGTACTCTCAGATTTTAATCATTAATTACAAAACTTTATTTAATATGCAAATGAGCTGTTAATTAACTTGACACTGCTCAATGCTTCATGGGACAATTAGATATCAATCAGATCAACATTTATAGCACTTTTTATTTAATTTAATGCAGTAATTTTAGAGTAATGTCACTAATTACAAAGTTCATTAAATATGCAAATAATCCATATATTAACTTGACACTGTTCAATGATTCATAGCACAATTAAATATTTATCAAATCAATATCTGTAGCACGTTTCACAAAATTTGGTGCCGTAATTTCAGAGCTATATACCTAATTACAAGGTTTATTAAATATGCAAATGAACCCTTAATTAACTTTACACTACTAAATGCTTTACAACACAGTTAGATATCTGTCAGATCAGTATATGCAGCAGTTTTCATCACATTTGATGCAGTTCTTTCGGAGTTATATGACTAATTATAAAACTTCATGAAATATGCAAATGAGCTAATTATTAACTTGACAGTGTTCAATGCTTCTCAGTACAATTGGATATTTATCAGATCAACATCTGTAGCAAGTTTCATCAAATTTAACGCTGTAATTTTGGAGTAATATCACTAATTACAAAGTTCATTAAATATGCAAATAAACCCTGAATTAACTTCACACAAGTAAATGCTGTACACCACAATTAGATATCTGTCGGATCAGTATCTGCAACAGATTTAATCACATTTGGTGCAGTTATTTTGGAGTTATATCACTAATTACAAAACTTCATAAAATATGCAAATGAGCTATTTGTTAACTTGACACTGCCAAATGCTTCTCAGTACAATTAGATATTTATCAAAACAATATCTGTACCGAATTTCAAAGACTTGGGTGCCGTAATTTCAGAGTTATATACCTAATTACAAAGTTCATTAAATATGCAAATGAACCCTTAATTAATTTCACACTACTTAATGCTTTGTACTACAGTTAGATATCAGTCGGATCAGTATCTGCAGCAGATTGCATTACATTTGGTGAAGTTATATCGGAGTTATATGACTAATTACAAAACTTCATAAAATATGCAAATGACCTATTTATTAACTTGACACTGCCCAATGCTTCTAAGTATAATTAGATATATATCAGATCAATATTTGTTGCAAGTATCATCAAGTTTGGTGCAGGAATTTCAGAGTTATCTCACTAATAACAAAAGTTCATTAAATATGCAAATGAGAAGGTAATTGACATGACACTCACAGCATCATTATAATGTTCTGAGATTGTCATCTGTGAAAAGTTTCATGAAATTTTGTGCAGTATTTCTTGATATATGTCTACACTGTCATTACCGTCTCCATAGGGAAACCATTGTACGGAAAAAAACGATATTGCATAACTTCATTAATATGCAAGCCACACTAACCAAAATCTAATCAGTTCTTGCAAGTAGCATATGGTACCTGTCTACCAAATCTGACTTGAATCCGTTCAGGCGTTTTTGAGTTATCGTGTAAACAGACAGACAGACAGACACACACACACACACACTAACACACACACACACACACACACACACACGGACAGACAGACAGACATCACTATGACAATAGCCCACGTGTTTACACACGTGAGCTAAAAATGGTCGTGGTTAGGTTGTAAACTGAAAAATAATGTTGACTAATATGCCAGTCAAGGTACAATGATAGAAAAGCCAGTCACTCAATTTACAAAGCAGATATTGAATATTCTTATTTGACTGATATAGGATTATATTTGAGTCACATTGAAAGGCATTTTACAGTAAATGATGGAGTAATAGGTGGTGAGAATGCAATTCAGGAATGATAATTTATGTAAGAACATTAGAAATACTGTGAAGGGTTCATTTAGTTAAGTTGGATAATTATAATAGTAATTTGAGACTGAAAGGAATGATATTTGTGTTTCAGGCATGCCAATCTTATTCTCAACTTGTTTTCATTGATGGTGGATGCCAGTGTACCAGATATTGCCTTGGAACCTGACAAAACAGTGAAGAAGGTTAGTAACCCATGAGCATTGCTCTGTTGTCTCAATTGATGGATTTCTGGAAAAAGTTATAGGTTTTTGAAACTGTACACTTGAAGCATCTTTCAGTGAGGATTCGTTGATGGTTTTACAAAAATGAAAACATGTTCCCAGTACATTTGGTTATATAGCCTCTCTACTTGTTGTGTAGGGCTCATGTTAGAGCGCCACCTAGTGGCACACTGACAATACTTTTGTTTATGGTACTACTTGAGTAAAAGCACACTGCAGGGAATGTCAGTACAGTGCAGTTTCAGTAAATCCTAAGATACAGCAAATAATTCACATGATTTATTTATATCAGCATTAAACCTAGTGACATTGTTCTGAAATGTCAAGTCATTGCTGTCACATTTTACCATGAATATTTGAAGGATTCACAAATCTGCCTTTTTATCAGTTAAAGCAATGATTTCCGCTGTTTTTTTTGCATGACAGGTACAAGACAAATTCCGTCTTGATCTGAGTGATGAAGAGGCAGTGCATTACATGCAGACACTGATTGATGTCAGTGCTAGTGCTGTATTTGCAGCGGTTGTTGAACAATTCCACAAATTTGCACAGGTCAGTTATCTTTCTGTTAGTTTTGTTTATGTATTTTTCCGTGTGATAACATTACCAGTTCTTCACCAGATATTCCACCTATGTCGTTTTTGCCTTTTATATCATATTTTGGAACTAAAAAAAAATTCTGTACTGATAATTTTAGAAGTCTATGATTCTATGTAAAATAATTAAAATGGTATAACTTCTTCATCTGTGACAAAACTGTTGGTATTTACTTCTGTATAAAAATGTACTTCTGCAAAGTTGTTGAAAAATAATTATCATGATAGTTTGTCATGGTTGATACTATCACTACATGAGGATACCTGCATGGTTAATATGTGTGAACTTTGGTGTTGTAGCATTGCTGCCAGACTGCATAATTGGTATTTCGCCATCCAAGTGATATCACCGAACTGAAACATGCCCATTCCGAACAGAAAAGTCTCTTCTGTTAACCTGTTTACCACCATGGTTTGTTCCAATACCATTGTTATCAGTGGTAATTGTGGACTTTTTTATAGGGAATTAGGGGTGAACAAGTGTACAGAAGTGGACGATAAATATTAATGGGGTTGCCCATTTTAGCCTGGGTTCCCCATGTCACAGTAAAACCCATGAAGGCACGAGGGAAATATTCAAATTTTCTTGATAAATTTGCAATGCGCCAATGAAGGAAAACTAAAATACTTTTTTTGATTTTCAGTATTGGAGAAGGTGAAGCATGGCTGGGTAGTGTCTACTGGATGAGATAATTTGCCTTATGAAGAGGAATAATGTGACAAGTATTTGGTTACATTCATTACATGGAGAACAACTGTTGTACATTGACCCATCACAGAGTCATGCTGTAGGCAAACTTCACAGGTCTGATTGTCAGGACAGTGAAGCCATTCTAATGTACCACACTAAGAAAATCATCAATTGACTATCAGAGTGGATTGTTACATTGACGTGTACTAAAAGCAGCATCACTTACTGCCATGTGCAGTTACATTACTGGTACTATGAAATCCACCATTACTGGTACTGTGAACTCCATCTTGGTTGATATCTGTACAAACAAGGATGCATCAACAATGTGTAATGTTTTGCCAAAGAACTGACTCAAACACAGAAATGTTGATCATAACACTTCCTGAAATAATTTGCGTTCCCAGTTCAGCACATCTGAATATGTCAGTCTTACACACATTACTTTCTACAACTTGTCACTTTATAAAAATTTCCTTCCATTCCCACATGGCTTGTCTGTTGAGAAATGGTCTCAAACTTACGAAGTGCCATTTTCAACGGCCTGATTTAAACTTTCAGATGTACACAAGCTTTACATCGTAATCAGAATTTGTCACGGTGAATCACTGAAGTTCCCTCCAGGATTGTCCAGTTCACCTGACATGGTGTATAGACCACATCAACTTAGACAATAAAATACGAAAAAAATCACTCTCTCTTTTATCATCATCACAGATTCTAATCCTCAGATATGTCGACTCATAGATATCCAACAGAACATGTGCAATGTGTGTCATTTTTAATGTAAATAAAGGTTAATGATGTTTATTTACACCATTTATAAGTACTCATAATTATTAATAACAAATCATTCTTTTGTAAGTCTCACAAATAATGACCTTTACAGAGTCCACTATTGCTATTATTCTTAATTAATATGTTGACTTTTTTAGAAACATAAAAATATTTACAGCAAATTGAAAATAGTTCAACTGTGGCAAGCCACAGTATTAAGTGGGGAAAGTGAGCTCTTTAAATTACAAGATCTGATTCCAATTAACTTGATACCATCGCGGATTACCTTTCAACATTGTGACTCTCGAAGTGTGTTATCAGATTCATTTTCACCCGGCAAAGATCCAACAGAAATACATACTTGCTAAGCTATGACATCACACTGTCACAAAGGACAGACACGATACTTCAGCTCAACCTGTTATTTATAAATATCAATATACTTGAATGTCAGTTGGCCAACAAATGCAATTCAGGTAGGTGTAGTGGATCACTGACAGGCTCATGTTTACACTGGATTTCCATTTTGTGCCTGGAATCAGATACTTTCCACTCTTTTCTCTCAATGCTACAGAGATGTTAGTTTTCATGATTCACAGAGGAGAAGAATGTTGTCATGAACTGCCACTGCCTGCCCTGATTCAGATTCATTTCAACTTGCCAGTTTTTGAATGCAAAAAGAAGGTCTTTATATACAGAGCGGTTTGATTTTCTTGTCCGGAGAGCAGTCCAATCCAAAAACACTCGGCGTATTTCTTCTCAAGATGCCCTACCAGGCTTTAAACTTACGCCAATCAAACTCATGTTTTACAGAAATGCAGCCCTAGCTATTCACACTCTTTTAAAGTTATCAATGCATGATGACAGCGTTGCCAGGAATGGGATCAGAATTCGACTTCTATTGCACATCTAAACTTGAATCCATTAGTGCCCAATGTTATCTTGGTTTGCCAATGGCAGAAGTTTGGCTCTGTATTGATCTTCCACCGCCGCCAGGCCCTGATGAAGATGGCCTGAAATTGGAGTGGAGGACAGACATATGTTACATTGCAGACACTTACTGTTCTAATGACAACACTACAACTAATTTTTGTCACTGATTGACAATAGGCTGAGGAATAGTCATTTCACAGTCTCTACAAATTTCTGAAATGTAGTTTTTTATAACAAGCTTATTTTCCAATTTCCATGAATATCAAGAAGTAATAACGCTGACACATTTGCCACTGTGTATGGTGGTCTTAGCTTATTGTTTTACTTGAAACACTTGGACCTGTTCACTGGCAAACGGAAGATACAACAATATGACATCAATATATTAGACTTATGGCCATCTCTCTGTAACTACTGACTTACTTTGATGATGTTGATGTTGAGCTGGGTTTCTTCTTTGCTGCGGTACTTTTACTCCTGAAAGTTTATAAGAAAGATGATTTCATGCTCCGCAGTGAAACCATTCCTGCCTCACTATAAATTATTCAAAAACCTGCACAAAATGCTTAATCATCATATTTAACTTGAATGTTGATATAGGTAGAACAAATACTGTCAACAGCAATGATGAATGGGAAGAACAGCCCCTACTTATTTACATGTTGTGGACCTACACTGTAGCTGCAAGGATGGTTAGAATTGAAAATGGTATTTCTGTCTCAATGAATGACACAATTTTACTGCATTAGTGTTGACATGGATAACACTTGACCTAGGGGTTTAATTGAGAATATGATTTCCAAATGACTGAGGCAAAGGATATAAATCTGCACATCTTGGAAGGCTTCATCCTTACTTTTTATCTGATTTTCCTTTAAAGATCTTGCCAGCATCCAGTTTATTGACAGGCATGTCCATAGAGGGCGCACTGCTGTTGCTGTCCTGCCAATCGTGTGTCCTCTGTTCTTTCAGCTCAGAGTCCATGTTTAGCCTCATGGGTGCATACATGTTGAACCATTGCTGCCGTAGGAATGATACAGATGTTGTAACAAACAGTTGCTTAATTTAAAAAGTATGGGTTACATCACCCAAGCCATCTGACTCAAAGTTGGACTCTTTGGCGCTCTTTAATTAAAGTTTCTAAAACTTCTATGCACTGTGCCTGAACCAATATTTACAATACTTGTATTCAAAAGTGTCCTGTTAAAAGATAACTTGGTGATGTTAGTTGGGAATCATATTGACTCAGACCTAAATACCAGGATACTGTGTATTAGAGAAAATCTTAATCTTGTCCTCAACTGCTATTCATCCTAATTTCACAGGATTTTGCATTGAATGTAAGTCTCTCCCCTGTACATTGCTGAATGGGCAGTTTACTTCGTGCATCGATATCAAATTACAGGATTCTTGAACAATACCTAGTTTCTCTATCATATTGTTCAGTGAAACATACTATTCTTCCTGTAAACAATCTGTTCAGAGTCCACCCAAAATCCTGTTTTCTGTAATGAAACAGAATTTTCCATCTTCTGAAAATTGATTTCTGCCTCTTGTTAGGTTCATGGGCAGGTCTTCTTAACTAGATTAGAACAAGGTGAAGTTAATGAACGACTGTACATAAACTAGAGCCTTACCTTTGCAGACGGACTGAGTCCAATATCAGTGAACGTGTACTGCCACTGTGGCAGGCCCAGATGCATCAACATCAGGCGAAAGTACTGCATGAAATTGTCCGCCAAGAAGTGCCAGGCCAGTGAACGATCCAAAAACCAAATTTGTGGATGCTGTGCTGGAGAACCTGAAAGATTGATAACAATGGGTCACCTATTTTTGAGTTGTAGTTACTAGGTAAAAGCTCTCCTGTTGTAGTGATAAAACCTCAACACGTTTAGTATGTAATGTGTGTATATATACATGAAAAAATATGGTTAAAAGATTTTCACAATCTTTTCAGGGGGCTTTTTTATAACGAAATGTTCGGATAGAATATTGTAGATTGACGGCCACTTACCTGGTTTTGTATTTTTATAAACTAGACATACTTTTCCATACCCTTCACATGGGTCCAATTCAAATGCGCGACTTCGAGTATCAAAGTGCGGCTTGTCTGTAGATGAAGACAGTAGAGAAAATTAATTCATGTCATAGTCACTTACGTAACCTGTATGCTAAAAACCACAATATGATCAACGTGGCAGAATATATTTAGGTCTTGACCGGTTATAATCAAAGCTCAAGGCAGATGTAAATGTCATCTGAACACTTCTCTTTTCACTTTAGAAATACACTCAAATCGCTAAAATTATGCATAAATATCCACACTGAAAGAAGAATAAGAATATAAATTATCTTACAGAAAGATATGACATGATTTTTTGCTCGTTATAATAAAGGATGTGTTTGACAGGATGTTTGATTTATTTTTGATGTAAATTCTCGGGGTTTGTCTCACTTGTAGAGCTAGGCATGCAAACTCACCTTCAAGTTCTGTAGAGCTATCTTCGTCAGTGTCATAATCTACATCACCCAATGATGCTGTGTTTCTTGATGCATTTGTACCCCCTATCTTGGTGACATTTGCTATTGCGTTGATTTCCATTCGACCTATTTGAATCCCTTGATCTGCTGTTAATTGAAAATGTGAAGATTGCATGATCCTATGACATCATCATAAGTAGATTGACACTTAGCTGGTTGATGTGATTATACAAAATTTCTATTGCAATGATCTCAAAATAAACCTTCCCTTTCTGTTGCTTGAGTTCAATGTTATAGTACAGTCTTTCCTATCATTCAGTTTTTGCCATGAAGTCATAAGGTCACCCTTCAACTCTTGCCACAATCACAGACTAAGAATGCTAACTCAAAGTTTGTGCCTCTTACTGTATGACAAACATTTCACTGTAAGGTTTATTATTAATATGAGAACTTGTCACTTGTATGTGTCTGTATTATGAGAAACAATTTGAGCAAGACAAATTGTGCATACAGACTACTGACAAACAAAACTTTGATTTGAGCTAAGTATCTAGTAAAAAATTGTTCGACCCACAGAGGTGGCGTTGGGGCTATTACATTTGTTTTGGTACTTATACATATTTGAAACAATGTTCTTGTGGTACTCTTTAAGCAGACTGATCTTTTCAACAGCAAGAATTTCTTTTAATCACAAAATCTCAGTATCATTTTGTCTATATAAGTTTTGTGGATTCACTGGGTTACCTGAATCTCATTGTCTTAAACAGTAAATCGGCCTTTATTTGTACAGTATCCTGATGAAAACCGTACAAAATGAAAAATGTTGACAAGGGATCATTATACATGAAATGTGTATCACTATATCAAGCAAGAATGCCCATTAGCTTATCAGCACGTCTACTCTTATCCAGCACAGATGACGTTTTCTCAGGGCTTACCATCAAATTTGATGTTCCACTGCAGAAGCATACCATCTGTGGTTAAATAAAATCTCTTCAAGTCGTCAGGCAGCATGCATGAATTTTTCTGTTCCCACGATACTATGATATGCCTCTCTGCTGGCTTCCTGTCTCGAAGTCTCACATCGCGCACTCCTGGTCGTTTTTCTGTGGTATATGAAAGAAATGACAACAAAGTGAATCATTGGTCAATATAATCTTATCCTTGTGATTTGGCTCAGAGAAACAGTTTTCCGCCACTATATTACCTTGTTAACCTGGCAAGTAAAAAATATGGAAAATACATAAAAAGTCACCAGTTTATAGTTTTAAACAAACATAGAATTGAGATTTAGAATCACCAAATCATTGCATGAGAATTAACATTCAGAATCACAAGGCTTACAGTTGATGCGTAATACACTGAAAATTTAATTTGTCACAAATAACACTACAAGTATGCACAGTGTTAATGTTATCACTTAGATTTTGAAGTGACAAATCCGTTCCCCTAGAAAGGAGAGTAAATTACTTGTGGAAAAATATGTGCATAAACATTACAATTCATTCAATATTAATTCAAAAGTTTCAATAGTACAAAAATTAGTTACAGTGTTGTTTTGGTATTAAATAATTTGGAGAAAGTCTTGTGTAATTATTACCACAGTGGCCTTAAACTACATATTTTAGCAAACACACAACTATTTCCCTATGCATATTGTAGTCCCAGGTCTAGGTCATATTCAGGTCATTGGTCCACTGTCAAGATGAAATCATTTGACACTTGACTTACCGAGAGACCTAACTATGCCCATGGTAAGGCGATCGAACATATCTTTCGTATGTGGAATTTCAGCCATCTTTGTTCCTGTTTCAAAATGTGCCTTAGCCAACATTTGAATATCTTTTAAGTTGACCCGAACAGAGGTTTTGTTTGATTTGTTTATGTTGACAGGTAAAATTTCACCTGCCTCGCTATTCGTTTATTTGTTCGTTGTTTGTTAGCACACTTAGGAATGTCGTTATTTTTAGAAAGGAATAGCAAAATTATGCTCTGTGAAGATGGACTGTACATTTTGTGAATTTATAAACACATGTAACGCTAAATAGTTAGTGGCGGCTAAGAACATATTTGGAGGGGAAATCGGACAAAGTGTGATGCGTATTTCTCAGGAATATTTTGAAACTAGTTACGTGGTCCTTTTCAGTCATCAAGATGGCTGCCACTATGGACGAAGCTACGCCTCAAGGAACAGAAAATGTTGACGAGTGAGTTTTATTGACCACTTTACAACTTTCACGGGCACATTTACATAGCAACAGTCATTGCAAAATCTATCCCAGGTTTTCCCCAAAATTATAAATTTTCCTTCACGTAACATTCGTAACGAATCACGCTCAATGAGATATGCTGCATGCTACTCCCAGGCCGGGTACTGTACTACATGCGTCCCATACTATTATTATGGCATATGTGTACAGTCTACGAACACACCTGAGTCACTCCCCGGGAGTCACTCTTGCACTCCAAGTCAAGTCTTCAGTTTACACTTTGGCCGTCACTGATAAACCGTATCTCGCACATGATTAACCGCTTAGTGCGATGGGTTTTATTTTGATGCTACAGACTTTGAGCCAAGAGAGACTACGAAGCTCGACGTAAGATGTCCGAACTTCGAAGGAATATTGTGTGCGGAACTGGTGGGGTCGCTCTGCTTCCCCACACACCTGGCAACACTATGTTGAATGGTAGTATTATCACAGACAAGGAATGTCTGTGGTATATTACATACACATTGTACACTCAAAGCCCCTTCTCGGCATTCTGGCTTTGTTCACATAAAGTGTGCCAACTACAATCCTCCATAACAAACAAAACAATTATGTAAAAATTAACAAGTGCAACTTTTACAGATAACAACAATCTGATAAAAAACAGGTTTGTGGCAAATGCTCTGACTTTATTGGTTCTTTCCTATCGTCATGTCTCTATATAAATCATTGTTGAAAGACATTGATGTTCTATTCTACATTGTTTTCACAACAGAACAGACGATGACCTTGGATGGGGTCAGAGTGAATTTAACAATCCAGCAAGTGAGTTATTACTGTGATCACCTTCTCTTCATTGTGTTTCATTGTTATCACTCTTCTTTTTCTGTGGATGATAAGCATTTTATTGATGGCTGTAAATCCTGTATGCGACAGATCAATATCTTGAGCCTCTCTAATGATTTATAATGCTTATTCAATGACAAATGAGGACTGATTTTAAGAATTTACCTCAGGATTAAAACGGCATCCTGAGTGAGAACATTGATAATCAGTAGAACCATTTTCCAGTGACCAAAGATGTGAAGTCATACTTGATCAATTTCAACACTAACCTTGCCATAGAGACAGCCAGCAGCTCCATGCATTACTTGTTGCCTTTGTTTTCAAAAGGAAAACGTTGAAAACATATTGGGTTGTAAATCTAGTCTGTAATTTTCATCAAAGATGGAAAAAGCTGATATTATACATATTTTTTACTTCAGTGTCGGACACCGTCCAATACAACTGGTGTGACATCACAGATGAGTTCATGAAAGCCACAGAGGAGCTTCAGTTAGGAGAGTTGTTACATGACACTGAGTAAGTTGCAGGTACCAATTACCTGTATTATACTCGCAAGCAACAATAATTGAAAATGCATTGCTTTCCCTCGATTTAAGGATCTTCAGGTCAGTGTTGAGAATGCCAAAGTTAGAAAACTTTAAAACTAACAGTGACTCAAGGCCCCGGCTATATTACACATGTAATAAAATGTTGGCATGATAGCCTTTCAAAAGCGCTGAATGCAAATGAAGTCATTTTTAGCTCCGCTGTCAGCGACGCGGAGCTTCTCAAATAGGTTGATTTTCCGTTGTCGTCCGTTGTCGTGGTCGTCCATCGTCGTCGTCCGTTGTCCGTCGTGCGTCAACAATTGCCTTCTCCTCTTAAAACCGCAAGTCCAATTGCTTTGAAATTTTATATGCAGTTCACTTGGGGTGACCTCACTTAATTTTGTTCAAATCGTGGTGAAATTTGCATATTTGTATTTTTGGGGCATTTTATGGTGTTTTTGGTAAAAAAATCTTCTTCTCTGAAACTGCTTGTCCGATTGCTTTGAAATGTGATATGCAGTTTACTTATGGTGACTTCAGTCAGATTTATTCAAATCATGGTAAAATTTGCATATTTGTATTTTTAAGGCAATTTTTATCATTTTTGGTAAAAAAATCTTTAAAAATCTTCTTCCTGAAAACTACCAGTCAGATAGATTTGATATTTGGTACATATGTCCCTAGGGATGATCTTTTTCAGATTTGTTCAAATTGTGCAGAAATATGCAAATTTGCATTTTAAAGGCAATTTTTGGCCATTTTTGGTAAAAAATTTATTTCTCAAAAAGAACTGGTCAGATAGCTTTGAAATTTGGTATACAGGTTTCTATAGATGAACTTAGTAAAATGTATTGAATTTTTGATGAAATCTGTAATTTTGTACTTTTGGGGCAATTTTTGCCATTTTTGGTCAAAAAGTGTGTATTTCCAAAACTACTGATCTGATAGCTTTGAAATTTGGTATACAGGTTCCTACAGATGACCTAAATGATATTTACTGAAATTATGATGAAATCTGCAATTTTGTATTTTTAGGGCAATTTTTTTCCATTTTTGGTCAAAAAATGTGTATTTCCACAACTACTCATCTGATAGCTTTGCAATTTGGTATACAGGTTCCTACAGATCACCTTAATGATATTTATTGAAATTATGATGAAATCTGCAATTTTTTTAATTTTGGGGCAATTTTTGCCATTTTTTGGTCAAAAAATGTGTTTCTCAAAAAGAACTGGTCTGATAGCTTTGAAATTTGGTATGCAGGTTTCTACAGATTAGCTAAGTAATATGAATTCAATTTCTGATGAAATCTGTAATTTTGTATTTTTGGGGCAATTTTTTCCATTTTTGGTCAAAAAATGTGTTTCTCAAAACAACTCATAGCTTGGAAATTTGGTATACAGGTTTCTATTGATGAACTAAATGATATTTATTAAAATTATAATGAAATCTGCAATTTTGAATTTTTGGGGCAATTTTTTCCATTTTTGGTCAAAAAATGTGTTTCTCAAAAAGTACTGGTCTAACAGCTCTGAAATTTGGTAAACGGGTTTCTATAGATGAACTAAATGATATTTATTGAAATTATGATGAAATCTGCAATTTTGAATTTTTGGGGCAATTTTTTCCATTTTTGGTCAAAAACTGTGTTTCTCAAAAAGTACTGGTCTAACAGCTTTGAAATTTGGTAAACAGGTTTCTATAGATGAATTAAATTGGGTCTTTTTGAAATTATGATGCAATCTGCAATTTTTAGTTTTGGGGCAATTGCTGCCATTTTTGGTCAGAAAATTTTATTCTCAAAAAACTACTCATCAGATAGCTTTGGTTGACATGTTCTTTAGGGATGATCCGAATCGATATATTCAAAGTATGATGAAATCTTCAATTGTGTATTTTTGCAGCTATTTTAGCCACTTTTTTCTGGCCACTGCATTGAGCTATCAAAGATTTCCATCTTCTTCATCAACATGTGTCAAAAATAGTTATTCTCTACATAAACACAGCGGAGCTACATCGGCGCTAGGTCGCTTGTCTTTTATTAATATGCGAAAATGAATATTTGTCCACTTTTTCCATAAAAACGCTGAAAATAAATATGCTAGTGTTTAAGTGGATAATAAAATTACACTAATTTTTCATTGTTGTAAACTACGCGCCTCTTTACGGCAACAGCTTAGCGCTACCCGTTAAGAGGCGCAGGTCAGCGGAGCTCTGGCTTATTGCTCTGGCTCGCGAGAATGTAATTTTTGGATCAGACTACAAGCTGCAACTACAGCCACGCAGGTAACAACGAAATTTGTCTGAATTTCACAAGCAGCAGTGTCGGATGTTGCGTGTGCAGCTTTATTTAGTAACAATCGAAATCACCATCAATGTAGGAGAGTAGATAAAACGAGTTTAGAAAATGCATGAAGTTCTTCAGCACAACTTTTGTAGTTTTGAGATCCTGATAAAAAATCTATGGTTTTGACAAAGTCATCTGAGCTCTAAGAATGAATGGTGACACTTCTGTTTTGGTCTCCAGTTTTGGTTTATTTGAGGCTATGTCAGCCATTGAGATGATGGACCCCAAGATGGATGCTGGTATGCTGTGCAATCAAGCACACAGGAAAGTTCTCAACTTTGAGCAGTCCATCAAGGCTGGGACAGTGAAAATTAAAGATCTCACTCTGCCAGAACTCATTGCCAATATCGATGCTACATTTGCATGCATAGTAAGTATGCTATTATCAACCATGAGAGGTGCAACTGCTGTGGTTCATTACGTACACAGGGTTACTCCACACGGTGTTTGTATGTTGTACTATAATTCTAAGGTGCATATTGGTGAAATACGATATGAAAAGAAATGCCTTAAATTAATTTCACTGCAGCTTATTATGTTTATTCTAGTGTTTATGAAATTATCCCGTATAAGTTACTTTCAATGTAACTGATGACTGCGGTCGCCATTTTTTCAAGTTAACAGCAAGAGTTTCAACATATACAAGCAAGTTACAACAATCTTACTAAACTGAAGGATTGATTGTATCTGTAACTCACAACAAATTTTATATTTGCCTGGCATAATCTAACACAAACTTTGACTTCCTTTGTTTTTGGAAGTAAATATGCTGACTTGGTAATGAATTGGCATTTGCTTTCTTCTGTGTATACATAATATTATCTGACCACTCTGCCTTGTTTAAGAAGAAACCAACCATATTGAGCGCTTGTCTGTGAACAAAAACTGAAAATGTCTTCATTATAGAAAAGATGCACTTGAATTTCAGCGTGCACATCATCATTTGCCTCACTTAAGAGTTTACTATTTTGTCTGTGGTTAACAAGTGCAATGTGATTTTAACATGTTTGGTTTCTTGTAAATTGCAGGTCACCTGGCTTGAAGGTCATTCGCTGGCACAAACGGTGTTCACCAATCTGTACTTACACGATCCAAACCTGGTGGAAGACAGATGTATCAAAGCGTTCTCATTGTTTGTGCTCAAGATGTTGGAGATGGTGCGTGAAAAGGTCAACAGAGCATTGGTATTTGAAGAGGTAACTGCAAACTTTGAATTGCTTTGCTTTGATGTCCATCAGAAAGTGTAGTGCTATGCTAGAATTCGGTTGTCAACAATAATGGACTATACTTTAATTTTGAACAATAAGATTTAATAGTACACACACAAACAGGCAGTGTTGACAAGCTCAACATGAGGCATTTTAATGTGATTTGGGGAGTAGAACGAGAAACTGTATATTTCACAAAATGAACGAAAACACTTGCAAATATTTCAAAGGTTACAGCTTATAAAGGTTTCACAGATTTCAACTTATCAAGCAGTATGACTAACTCACAATTTGAAGAGAATACATTGATAAAGATATCTTCCAACTTGAAGATGCACATGTTGACTAAAAAGAATTCTCATGGCTTGAAAGAAAGAAAGCGGTGTACTAGAAAATTTGCAGGCACTAGCTTATATCGTTGTCTCTCAAAACAACACAAATGTTTTGCTTTTATCATTTGTTTTGTTTTGCTTACATTGGATTGTACATAAAATACTTTTTTTTTCTACACTTTCATTAATGCTTGTATCAGGAGGATTTTCAACCCATGACATATGGCTTCAAATTGGCGACGAATTTATCTGATTTGAGAGTTGGTGGCATGTTGAAAGAAGTTGAAGAGGAATACTCCAAGAGAATAAAGGTATTAAAAAATCTGCAAGACTTCATCACCATGCAGCAGGTCCTTATTTCCATCAACATGAACTGCTACTTAGATAGCAAGAGTGTAATGACTTCAATCTAAAACTTGTTTCTGGGGGAACAAATGCAAGTAATGAAAATGTTGATTTACTCTTTGCAGTATGAATGTCAGAGTTTTATCACTTTTGAGCTAAGATTAAAATGAGTAAACAAACTTAAAAATGCTTTGCATGATTTGTGTTGTTGTCTATTATCAATATTTTCAGAGCACCAGAAGCAGAAAAGGAGAAGAGAGGGATGCAGAAACTGAACTCGAGGTATCAATACTGATAGTGACATACGTTTGCTTTTCACTTTCTTAGATATATTTGGAAGGTTCAGAATATATATTATAGCCCAAACATGTGATTATGTGCCCAGGGGTAGGTGACCATTTGCCTGCCTTGAATATTATATATTACTGCCTGAATACGTTGGTTTATGTGCCCAAGGGCAGCTGACCATTTGCCTGACGTCGGAGGGCAAATGGTCCCCTGCCTCAAGGGTACACAGTCCCTTGTTTGGGCTATAATGTGTTTACCACATGTCTCTCTTACATAGTTTTTTGCCCCAAATGTTTAGATTTATTTGGAAATGACAATCATTTCATTATTTGTAAATTCTGAAGTTGTCATGTTAGAAATTGTTCCACTTCACTTTCAGTCAAATGATAACCAGCGACATCATCAATAACATACCATTGAATCCTATGGGCTGCGCAATGTTCAATATATGAGGCATGTCACAATATTATTTATGCTGAATGGGTGATATAGATACTAGCCACTTGAGTGATCATTGGTTGTACATTGATTGCTGTTTATTCACAGCTTTCATTTTAGTTTATGTTGTCATGAGTTTGTTCAAATCATATCAAAGTACTTAGTCAAGAGCCACACTTCTTTGACCGTTGATATTGTATTACAGGTGTAGAAAACATAATCCAATCTCCACAATATCCGAAATTACACCAACCTAGTTTATCATTTCCATTTGTCCCACATGAATCGTTATCTGTTATGTGAAAAAGTCTTTTTAACCTTTGCAACGAGTCAGATTATATATAACAGTAAAGATGAACTGTTGTCAGGTTGTATTGAGCAAAGAGGCTGAATCTCATCAAAGACAGTGACTGTAACATAAGTTTGTTTTTCTTTCAGCATCAGCAATGCATAGCTGTACAGTCCAGGATCAAGTTTTGTAGGATGTTCTACTCAGCTTTGTTAGCATTCAACAGAAAAGAGGTAAATCAGTTGATGTGTCAATGAAGACTGCCAGTATTAGTCTTGAATACATGGACTCAAGATGATTATCAGATTTGATTATGTTATTGCCGTTGTGATATTAAAGCCAAGTACTGAACAATACTGGAATCTCTCATGGTTTTGTTTGCCTTTTACATTATCTGAAGATACATGTACTTCACGATACTGCTGTAAGCTATTTCTGAGTATAAATGTAGTCACATATACCATCAATCTACAGTCTGCCTTCAATTACTGTCAATGACCAAGATAGTAAAACAATAATGAAGGAGACGGTTTCCAAACTGTATTTGTCGCAATCAGAGTTTCATGATATTTAATGATGTGAATTCATGATCAGAGATTTTTTTCTTTTGATGTAAAACTTAAAAGCTATAATAAACCTGCGAAGCAAATTCATTCACTTTTTTACATTTTTTCACCTGAAGGTGAAACAGGGTGTGATTGAAGCTAAGAGACATATCCAACAGGCTGAACAGTTACTTGGATCAATAAAGAATTCCATACACTTTGGACAGGAGTCACAGACAGATTCCACGGATACTAAAAACACAGGTAGTTCCAAAACCTATTGCTGTTAGACGGTTTAAAAAAAATTGACAGAATATTGTTTTAAAGTTAGCATTCATTAAAGGGACAAAGTCGGCCATTTTTTCATAAATTTTGTTTGATACAAGATACTATTTTGTTTGATATGTTGAATAATACTGAATGAATGGGTGACCATGCATATATTCGACCCAGGTTTGAGACACGATACATGAAACCATCGCGAAAATGAATTAATGGTCATGACCATTAATTCATTTTTGCCATGGTTTCACTTATCGTGCCTCAAATCCCCTGGATCGCCAAAAGTGTTCTCTATGGCCTGGAGAAAACAGGGGCGGTCAATTTACATAACAATAAATAATTTGCATAATCATTTGTTGTGAAAATGTATTCTTCAGTACAGTTACCAACATATGAATAGATTACTGCAAGAACAGAGGGGTAGCCCACCTCTAAAAATGCTCCTGCGGAAAACCCGATGTTAAGAGTCTCAACCAAAAGTTGATTTCCTAGATGGCATGAACTCTGTACTCACCTCTCCTTATGTTTTCACTTGAACAGATTATGCACATGTTATGGGATTCGAACCGCTGGTAAATCAGAGGTTGTTGCCGCCGACATTTCCCAGATATTGTAAGATAGTGACGTCAGATGAAGCACTGACCTACATGTCTGGTATGATGACCAGAATTAGCAGAATTTGTGATGTCCTGGAATGTTCAAATTTACACTCTACCTTCGTGAGTCGTTTGTTCTTTCTTTCCGTCCCTCTAAGGGTCAATAGCGGTAACTTTTGATGATTTTTTCACTGTAGTTATTTTGATATGTTAACAACTGTTTCTCTTTCTACTCCCCAAAGCATATTTAGATACACAGTATTCAGCTTGTCAACTCAGCTTGTACACGTATAGACTGCATTGCTATCGTTGACATGTAAATGCTGGTACGGACTAGAATTCAAACGTAAACAATAAAAGCATATTTTACACCTATAGATGCTTTGTTGATAAACTAAATACATGTAGTGGGTGTTTCAACATGCTTTTAGGGTACAACAAGACAATTCAGCCGACATACAGAACAAAAGTAATGAAAATAGTATCAAAAATTACACCTGCTGGCCCTTAGATGATAATAAGATTAATTGAAAATATTTGACTGTACTTCAAAGCCATTTGCTGACATTATTCTAGCATCGATATTCTGTACTCTACAGTCTGCAAGCTTGAATGTCCGATGTGCAAAAGTGTGCATGTATAAGTTCTGCATGCGAAGTATGCAGTTGTCCAAGTTTACTATATTGAATATACTTTGTTATGTATATGCTACAGAGACTTGCAAGATTTATTGGAAACAATAATGCTTCTGCTGACAGAAAATGTTCCATTTATTTCTTAGTAGGTATGATATAGTGAAAACCAAATTCATTCTTGAGGTTGATGGCATAATTTTATGCCATACAATTTGTTTTGATAGTAATGGTGTAACATCATTTTCGTCTTTCATTTCATCACCTAACTTCGCATCATTTGACATTACAGGATTTCATGATGGAGTTCAGCAAGCTAAGTCCATGCGTCCTATCGAGGTCCCTGTTACAGATGATATTTCTACCCCAGAATAAGAAGATATTTGGCACAGAACTGGTGCAAGACTTCATCAAAGATGGCATCAAGATGTTCCTTTGTCCGCCAGTCCTGGCACCGAAGTCCTGGCTTATGAATAATCCACAAGCTAAGGAGTATGTCGATGCACTGCTAAGTCACATGATCAGGGTAAGTTGACATGCAAGAATTGCTAAATTTTTTTGCGTTCTGTTAATAGGTGCCATAAGAATTATTCAAAAAATAGAGATGATTTCCATTAAGAGAATGTTGTTTTTTCTGAAGTTCTGAATTTGTTTCCTGAGTTTGTCATGTTGTTTCAGTTTGCAACTAGAGCTTGCAAGTATCATCAGGTTCTAAGGTCTATTTTGGTCTTACTGTAGCCAATTTGTACATCATATCAAATCCATGGATACATTCATGTATTTTGTTCCTAATTCAGCGAATTTGTACATTGTATCAAATCCATGGACGCATATATTGTTCCTATTGTAGCCAATTTGTACATTATATCAAATCCATGGATACATATTTTGTTCCTAATTCAGCGAATTTGTACATTGTATCAAATCCATGGACACATACATGTATTTTGTTCTTACTACAGCCAATTTGTACATTGTATCAAATCCATGGACACAACAGAGCCAGACAGAGAGACAAACTAGCTCACATACTTGAAGACTTGGCCAATTTACAAGATGAAGTAAGTCATCAGACACTGATTGTACAACACAAACATGTCGTTGTCAGATATTTTGTTCACACTCTGTTGGTCTACCAACATGAGAATGATAACAGCTATATGTATGTGGCATGAATATACTACTTTCATCTGCCTTCCATTGTACCGGTAATTAGTATTTGTACTGTCATTGTTCAACAGGGAGTGGAGCTTATCCTACTTTCAAAGATAAACAGCAGAAATTATAGAAGTATAAAACTTTAAAAAGATATGTTGTAAAGTAAAGACATGCATAAAGCTTCCCCTTTTGTAAGGGAGAAAATACCTGACATATTACTGTGTGCAAAAGTTAAGTGTAGACTTTTGTGACAAGTTCAAGTGCAGGTACACACAAAGTGAGTGAACACTGTCACAAATCTGAGTGCTTTCTGCTCAAAATATATGCTTGAAAGCACTTTGCTTCATGTTCAATCAGTATCTGACCCTAGCTGGGTCAATTAATTTTAAATGTCCATCTTTGTTATTTTACAGGCAGACAAAGTTGATGCAGCGCTGCATACCATGCTGGCCAAGCAAGAACCTGGCAGGCAACACTTGGCGTGCTTTGGCAGCTTTGTGTTGTATCACACTCTCTGTGTTATGATCCAGTACACACTGTCTGGCTTTGAACTTGAATTGTACGCACCGCATGAGTATCATTATGTCTTCTGGTGAGTTTCTACAGCTTTTGTGATACGTCATATTTGAAATATGGTATTTGAAATATGATGGTGCAAATCACAAAAAAAAACATACATGCACTTCTGTGTGCAATATAAAGACACCACCTAACCAGCCATTGGGAAATAGTTATCCCAAAATTAATTACTGGGAAATTAATTTAAATTTCACAGGAATTTATTAATTTAATTTCACTATTTTGATGTTTGAGACAATTTCATAACGATTTAAATTCACTGACTCTGTACGAGACAAAAGCAGTCATTGTTACAACTGGGATTTAATTAAGGGGAGATCATCTGTCAGACAAAATACGGAAAGTAAATCTGATGAATAAATAATGCTTTTACAGTATGCAGCTAACAGCCACAGCCAACAAACTGATAGGTGCCTAAAATACTGATCATACAGGTACGTAGACTAGTATATCACAAGGATGTCAAAGGGGGTTGTAACAGATAAGACACTCTCTGACGTAACAAACCTTGATCAGTGCCGAGGGTTAATTCTAATTATGCTTGATGAGATCGTCATTGATGGCCATTGTTTCTAGGTACCTGTGTGAATTTCTGTACGGTTGGCTTATATCAACGTTAACAAGAGCTGAAAGCTTCCTGCTTGAACAAGAAAGCATCGTGGAACAGCAGCAGAAGGGTCGCAGCAGCAAAAAGAAGAGCAAGAAGAAGAAGCTGAGACCGCATGATAGAGAGATTGCCACTGCCCAAGCACTACAGAATTTGTGTAATGGATTTTATAAGGTGAGAAATACAGCAGGCATTAGTGTGTAAGTGATAACTATTGTATGTAGGTCAGTGTGTGTATATTGGTGTTGTAGGATGATAGGGGAGGGGGCAGAGAGAGAGGGGAGGAAGGAAAAGAGAGAGAGAGAGAGAGAGAGAGAGAGGGAGAGAGAGAGGGAGGGAGGGAGGGAGGGGAAGGAAGAGAGTAGTAGAGGTAATGAGATGCTATGGAATAATCTCTCTGTTTGTTTTGCATTATTTTAGGCCATGGTTGGACTCTCATTAGATGACAAGTTGAAGAAGCCAAACCCTGAATTTGACAATGAACAAGTTCGCTATGAACATCGCTTTGCCCCATTTGGTAATGTTCTGACCCCTCCGCCTGTACAGTACCAACAGTTCCTGGACATGACGAATCTAAGTAAATACAACCCACCTCTAACGCCAGTCGACTTCTACATATCATCTTGCAAACATTTCCAGCAAGCCAAGGGTATATTTGAGTCCATTATGAATCCAAGTGAAGAGGTGAGTGAGCTTTTGTTGGTTCAACTTGACAATACTGAATAATTTGCAAAGTGATTTTGTATATCATCATTACTGTATGTAAGCATTTACTCTGTGAAATACCCTGTGATAAAGTTCTTTTGATCGGTAACCACACAGATATCTGTTTTCTTTAGTCATCCTACAGTGAGTATTTGTGAATCCCCTAGTCTGTGTTCTCATACTGAAACTTTATTATTTGCAAATGTTACATGAACAGACAATAATGTTTTATTGTCCCTCTATTACTATGTGGCTAAACTGTGTTTTCTCCAGGTTTCTCCCAGAAGGGGGAACGTCCCATTCCCAATTTAGGGGAATTTGGTTCTGATTGAGGGGGACTGTAATAAATTATGCATATTTAAGTTATATCAAATTGAGATTTTGTCACTGTATTTGCAAATTAAGGTTACAGCACTAGTGAAATATCAAATAAAAGATGTTCCTGTTTCTTTATTTTTTTCCATCCAGTAAATGTTGAATAAATTAGAAACCTACACAAATCATTCATGCTTCATTCACGAACTTCAGTTAACACTTGAACTGCATGTATTACATGTATTTTGTTGGATTGCTGAACCAACACTCTGTGACTCCAAACATATTCCATCATTGCACATTTTCTTTTTTTCAGATATTGACACTCATCAAAGTTGCTAAAACTAACTTTGTTGTGATGAAGCTGGTAGTAGGCGGCCACAAGAAGGACTCCAAGGAGCCAGCAAGTTTTGACTTTACAACTCACAACATATTTCCCATCATCAAGATCAACTGAGCGTATCCGTGAAACTCTGTACCACGACTTTGCATGGATCCTCAAGGGAGTACATAAAATAGTGGAGATCAACTGTTGCACCTACTGGAGTAGTACTTTTACATGGCTTGTGAGAGCAAGAGATTTATACGATCAGGAACCCTGACAGCAGCAAGTGTTGATTTTGCATATAGTGATATAGCTTTCAAGTTATTGTCATGTCTTGGAACTGAATGAATTTCAGGATACTTTTGTCCAGGGAGACATTCATGTACTCAATTTATTTATCTAATAAAGACAGCATTTTTTGTAAAGTAATCTGGTAGCGTATTGTTTACAGTATTACAATTCCAATGAAAACAAAAGAAAACGTGACAGCCTAATCAAACATGGATGATTATCATTACATATTTATAACCCTTATGTAAAGGTAGCAATCATCATGCTCTAACAAAGTGAACAAAACTAAGCTGCAGCATCAATAATTATAACTGTACTATTCATAATGATAACAGAAAATATTGCATCTGCAATATGCACCGATTGAGTTTTCTGTATCGTGACACTTACTGTTTTATGAGGGCCAATCAAGAGGCAGATGTGTGATCATTGTAATCTGCCTTTGGCGAGCCTACATGCCAATCTCAATCATCATATTTCAGAAAGACAACAGTGTTCATAGCAAGTTCATGGAACTGGGACCGCAGGATTGCAATTTTATCAAAAACATTGTCCAGAATATAACTTAATGACCCATGAAAAGCAATATCTGTCCCAACCATGCTTTAGTTATGATCTGCATGCCACTAACAGGTACCCAACTTCCATTGTCTGCCCATTCTTTCAGTGCAGGCCTCGATAAATCTTGCCACACATGCAATGGAACCCAGTTCATGACAAACTGAATGGAAACCTGAATGGTGAAACATTCCCTCAGTATTCAGATACCAACCCTACACAAACATGATCCTTTCAATTGAAACCACAAAGTGAAACCAGTGATGAGACTTTTCCCTCTAATCCTATGGTTAAAATGAAGTGACATTTATTCTGCTCAGTCAGCTGTCATATTACTTTCACTAGTTTTCACTTTTCAATGGTCTTCAAGTTATTGAATCCATCTCATTCAAGGGAGGGGGATTGTGAGAACTTTGCTCAAAGGTTGTATGGGACCCATACCACCAATGTAAACACTGTATCCAAGGTACGTTGGTTTTAAAAGCTAAAACATGCTTGTCTTAGTGTAGATCATAAAATCAAATGTTGAAGCTATGTTGACGTGATGAATCTGGATGTCGTACATGAAATACATTGCTCACAAGAAAGTTGTACAGGCACAGTTCCAACGACCATGTCCCTGAAGCTGAAAGACTCACACTCTTCTCAACTCTCCTTGGGGAAACTTTCCATTCTTGTTTTCCTAGGGAAACTTTCAAATTTTCAATGCTCTTTTAAAATCATGAAAAAAATTAGGGATCACTGTGTTGACTCTATTTGAATCACAACAAGACATGGCAGCGAACACAAATCTAAATTAGACAGACCACAAATTTAACTCAAGAACAAAAACTGCAATGAACATGAGCAAAATCACACTGAAGATTAAAACTTCTGAAGTTTTATTAAAACTGAGCTTTGAAAGACATAACATCACACATAATTAAGAAATATTTAATAGAATGAATGAATAAAAAATAAAAATTTTCAAGTACTGCTTTTGCATTTACATTTTGTACCTGAGCAGATGAACTCAAGTTATGTACATATCATGAGGTATTCAAGGTCATTCATGATAATCATGGGCATCAAATTGTACTGTAATGGGCCACTCTCAGATTTGTGGATGGATCATCTATATACATGTACCATGGTGGTTAAACCAAACGCCACAAAGGTACATTGATCATTTGCATATTATGTGGTAATGCAATAGCTGTCCCTGGGTTGAAGAATCATTTTAAGTACAATCTTGTAATATTATGGTCAACTTAAGTAAATGGTATGACTACAATGGTGTGGCCTGTGCTCATTGGTCAGTTGAAAACCCCATGAGTTGGTGTAGAGACCAATATCCAGAGCTCATTTACATATCATGTGCTAATGACATGCCTACATACAGCCAATTTCACTCAACTTTGCTGTATTTGTGTCTGGCATATATGGTACACACTGTGTGAATTGAACTGATTATGTATTATCTAAAATAAACAACAGAAAGTCTCATAAAAGTGATGCTGTCCCGTTGGACTAAATGTTTATATGGTGGTCATTCATTTGATACATTATTCTCTTATGATGTGAGGTGTCCAGTTTTAATCTCAAGTGAACCAGCTGTAGGCTTATAATTGATCTTTGAGATGAGACTTCGTTGTTTGTGTTAGATAACTACATGGTAGGTTCAATGCATACAGTGTGTGTATACCATACAGCATATCGACAAGGTTGATTGAAATCTGCTATAGATGGATTGTGTGCATTCTGTAGACATCTTTACATAGCTCATTCAGTGTTGCAGCCAGGAATTTGAAACCAGGGGACACTGTGTGCCACTAACATTTATTTTTGGGGACATTTTGGGGACAACATGCGTAAATTGTCAATCAAATTTTTTATTATTTTATCGTAAATCAGTTTCACAAAACAAAATTCAAGCTAACGGGACCACGTCACTTTAATTTGAGGCAAAAAAACAGTATAAACTGTATCTGTCTTCAATCAGGGTTCAGTCAGACTACAGTCAAGTGTTGTGTTTTAGTTACTTTTAATCACAGTTTTGAAAGTACGTAAATATAAGCCTCAAAGTAAAGATACAAAACAAACGCCATCGTCAGCTACTAATATTACTTGCAGACTACACCCATTGAACACAGACAAGGAGAATGTCTGTGACAACAGCGCCCAAGATGACCCCCAGTGCGCCAGAATGGGGGACAACGGGTTCCGTTTTGGGGACATTGTTGCAAGGGCGCGTTCTGGCTGCAACACTGCTCATTAACATATTGTTGCATGATGGCATTTACAGCGATTGCAAGTACTGTACGCTCATTCACATGTTCGGTGATCTACATTTACAGACCTTACAGACTAATACTGTGATTACGTTTATGCTGCTATGCAGCTAGGCATTATCATGTGTTCTGAGAAACAAACAAGGCGATGGTATGAAGTCAACATTTGATCACCTGATCATATGATGGCATTGATGACTATAGACCTAAAACGTGTATATTTGCAATGTGGCCTGTCACCAGAGTAAATTTGTCATGATTTTGCGTGACCGGTGAAATATATCCTGAAATAGTTGTGTGATGATCTGACCAACAGAACGGTGACTCGACTCTCCACTCGTAACCCGACCAATCTATCGATGTATCAATTATCAGTACTCTCCATTGATGAGGACAGTTTTGAAATCAGTTGTTTATAATTTATGTTTGGCAAGGAGTCCCAGTCTGCTCAATGGATGAGTTATCTTGTATTTGTAACCATTCATTTCCACATGACCACTAGGGAGAACTCTGAAACTGGGTTTCACTCTCTGTCTGCTCGCATCGAATGAACGTTCCTCTTGATTACTTGGTTTCAAATGGAATTTATTGAGCAGTTCCTCCCTGACATGCTGTGCAATGGCAAGAGAAGCTGACACACCAGTGGATCGGATACCCCCAACGGTGATCCAGGATCTTTGATCAAAAAAGGGGACAAAAATATATTATTGGTATTGTCTTCAAGATCCTAGCCTTTTGGCAGTTTGGACATAATTTATGAATTTACTTAGTTCTGTGAATGAAATAATATCGGTAGAAGCACAGGTAGTTATCACAAAACTCAGTAAAAGTTCACAAATTAGAAATGCTGCAATTAAATTGAAACTGTCCCTTATAAAGTCTTCACACAGCGTGTTGATATCAGAGAATGGCTAAAGTGCCCAGGTATTTAGCCATTTTCCATCAAAAACTTTCTAGTCCATGAATGGAGATGCACTAAGGTGCACCCTGAGATTGTGTACTCCCCAGGTCCTTGGTTACCTATAGATTACAAAAGTTGCTTCTATTCTTAAATTTTTGATCATCCTGTGTAAAGTTAGTGAACCTCACTATAATGCACAGTACATTGCATGTTCAAGACAACATTGTATTTTCATGTGTTTGGTTGCATAAAGCATCTTTGAATATTTGCCTATTACAAAAAAGCAAAAGTAAAGCCATAGTGTGAATACCACAAGCCATTAAAATTACATTTACAAAATAAATCATACCTTTCAGTATTTGAAATAATGTGATAATCTTTACTGTTGGTGCCTGGTCTCAGACCTGCGTAGGTAGCAATTACTTTTCTGTGCTTCAAGGCAGGTAGAACTTTCCTGGCATAGTCTGTAAGTTCATCAATGGTGGACGGATTTGTGCTTCTGTCACTTCTACTGTCCTGTTCTTCAGCTGTTGGGCCAGCGACGATGTGACCGTACACTGACACAAACAAAGAATATCAAGCTTAAAATTCAAACTCTCAGACAGATTTCTTTTGCTTTCTTCAAAGATATGATAGCCAGATATTTCCTAGTTTTGCTGTATTGATAAACAAGATGATCTTATGTCATCCACTGCAATAGATGATCACGCTGATTTCATGGCAAAATCATTAGAATCACCAACTTCAATACGTATACTGTGAAATTCCTAATTGAAGCCATGGCTTACATTATAGGAATTTTTTCAGCCCTTCTCTCCCTTGTTTTGAGTTTTGACTTGACAGTCTATAAGCATCTTAACTACAAATTTGCAAATATTGTACAGGAAGCATATCAGCCATATAACAGAGTAACAATACTGAGTTTTGGCAAAATTATTTTTTGTGTGACTCCCTTGAATAAAACTAAATGATTGGCTATATCATACATGAAAAAAAAACATCAAAACCGGAAATACTAACCTGAGGGAAACAAAAGCACACCTCTGGTAATTTTGGTTGGGAAGGGAAATATTGCAGTGTTAAGTACCTCATCAGCACACCTCTCAAAAACAACATATTGACCTTTCCTTGGTTTTATTCTGAAACAGATAATAAATTGAAATCTTCATTTCTGTATGAGCTACCTTTTGTCAGCGTAGATTCTTGCAAAATGTTACAACACGTTGTATGGTGATCTTATGCTTCGTTACTCTGTTAAAGACAAATACCGATCAAATGATGCTGTCGTTGGATCTAGATTTCTAGCGTTTAATCTTTTTTCATGATATCATGTATTTAGAACTCACTGAAATGGACTGCTTTGGTTGATATTTTCAACATTATCGCCGTAGAGACCGGCACAGTTGATGACAACTGCAGTTCTGATTGGTCCGGTGGTTGTCATCAATATCCAATCATCATTTGATGTCCTGTATCCATTGGTTATTTTGCAATTCCTTAGTATCTATTAAAAAGAGACCCAGGATTATAAAAGGCAACATTTTACATGTACATCATGGAAATAGTAAATTATGATTACAGTCTATCTAAAAATCTTACGGAAGCTATAGAGCTGAGTAAATGACCTATTTCAAAAATCAATATCAGAGATAAACTGTAATGAAAAAGTTCTCAAAATGCTTTGGTCGAATATTTCAGAAATTCTCATAAAAATATGACTTTCTCAAATTTTGCAATATATGAATCCCACTATGTGTGTGACACAGTGGCTACTTACAAATGCATTTTCTTTTGAATTTTATGTCATATAATACATAGTCCGGTACTTTAGAAAAGCCTTTTTGAAAAGCCTTACTTTCATTTCCACCGTGTATAGGTTTATTTGAAGGAATGACACCTCAGTGTTATGATAGTCCTATTGCTATGCCACTGCCAGCCTCACTGTTTACAGTCACTATACGGATTCTTTTTATGAAAATTCATCCTGACAATATTCAAAATTCTTGGGCCCAGAATTTTGAATGTACAGGAATGTTGACTTATGGCCTATAAACTCATCATATTAGTGTTTTCATCTTTGTAAAATTGATACCAAGGTGTACAAGATGTATGTGTCTGTATATGGGAAGGGATGGAAGCTGGAAGCATTTGAGAAAACAATAACTTAATTGTTTGCAGATATAGGAATGAATGAAATAATTGCTTTCATCACAGAAAGTTACTTTTACTGAGTAAAACTATCTGAACCTGTTTTCTAAATAACATTGTTACTTCAATTATATACATGAAACGGAAAATAGAATGCCTATTGTTTTCAAATTAGAATCAGGCTTTCACAACACTGAAAACATACCATACATCATTTACATAATATAGATCTGTTTGTCATTGCAGTGATGTCAAATGTCAGATTTCTATCATATCCGTCTCTTAAACATTGTCAGTACTTGTTGAAATTAGCATTCCCATGATGGAGTTAAAAATTACCAACTGCCTCCAAACTGTCTCACTTCCTAAAACATTGAACCGTTTTTCCCATAATGTCACAAATCCCCCCCCCCCCCCCCCCCCCCCCCCCCGGTCAAATGTGCCTTTAGTGTCAGTACGCCCTCTTGGTGGTTTTCTCTTTTATAATGGTTTTATTAAGATGCAACTTGCAAAGCCAAAAATATCTTAGACAAATAAATCAATAATAAACAAACAAACAACAAACAAACATGAATAATTAATGATCTTACTTTTTCTCTGATTTCCGTTTAGTATTTGCCTGTCAGTTGTAATAAAATAATAATGTATAAATTTTCTTCAAATTCTGAATCAAGAGATACTGAGAATTATTTCGGAAATGTATACACCCACTTCATTCACGATCTCATGATTGCATTACCTTTGCTCCTCGCAGCAATGCATCATGGGCCAGAGTGATGGGCATTAACCAGGAGTCAACAGGCATTTCTCCAGGAATGAATACTGCACCCAGAGCATCATGGGAAAGATGAGGCTCTCTCTGTCTCAGTTTCTCTTTGGATAATTGGTATAAATCATGCACACCAACTTCATGAGCCTTGTCAATAACAGACTGCAGCCTGTCCAGCTGAAGGGTGAGAGGAAATTCTCCAGTTACTATTGTATTAACCTACCCAAAACATAACGGTTTCCTGAATGGTTTAGCCCAAACCCATTGTTTCCAAAGGTGTATGGCCCTGTTTACAGGAATTTCGGGTGACCAGGTAAACCCATCATGCAAACACCTAATAAAGTGTTGCAAATTTAGATGTACTCAAGCATTGTGCTTCAGTGAGATCATAACAGCATTTCAAATCTATCCTATGACTCGAGTAGCTTATTTAACTTCTTTGGTTTCTTGATGAAATTTGGAATTTGCATAAATTTCTGCAATGTCAAAAGTCTCTGACCAGCATCTGCAACAATCTGTAAACTCTGAGTTGCATTATCTTGTATTGGTTTACTGATGAAATGGTAACCGTTCATATTTCTCTTGATATCACCTTGGCAACTGTTCCCTAGCAATTGGATATCTTTGATATTGCATGAATGACATAAAAAAGTCACCTCATCTTGTGTCCAGGCAACCAAGTGAGCACCACTTTTCCTGTATGGGATGTTGTATTTCTGATATGTTTCTTCATTTAATTTTCTTGCTTTTTGCAAAAGCTGCAGTTCAATTGGTTCATCTACATCATATCCTGTTGTGGTAATCCCACTGTAAGTGGATTAGACAAAGACTGAGTTAAGCGTTCATTCAAGCTGCATTACTTGCCAGGCATTTTCCAGTATTAGTTTTGTGGTCTGTACCACTGCTTTTTGACAGTCTTGAGCGTTACATCTGTGCTTCCAACTTTGTGGAGACTGCTGTACATGCTATAATAGCACCAAATAAATAACTACCATAGGCTATCTTCATAGTTTTGACTGAATTCTGTGTATGATTGCTTTATATTCTAAGCCTCCAATGCTGACATCTACTTGATGGAGCCTCCATCAGAATAATATAATTTAAACTCAGAATTTATGATAATATTAAATATTTACGAATGAGAAATTACTATTGCATTAAAATAGCTCTGCTTGGCAGGGCTGTGTGTTTTGGTGGGAGGCCTATATTAATTTGGTGCATCCAACTTGTCTAGCATCTAGACGTCTGTTGGCCTTTTGCTAGATTATTGATCAGCAAGTCCTCCATGATTTCTGGGTTTCTGAACCCTTTCTCATCGTGGACTGAGAGGCTAATTATTATTATACAGAGTCCAAAGTATTCATGACAAACGTTGTGCGAAAACCTGATCAGAGCACCATTAGGCCGCATTCAAAAAAAAATGGTGAGGGGGGGGGGGCTGGAGGATCGTGATTGAAATCTTATTTTTTTTCAGATCCCCCCCCTCGATACCCTCAAAAATTTTCAAGTCCCCCCCCTCAATACCCTCAAAAATTTTCAAGTCCCCCCCCCCCCAATTACCATATAGCCGCATATTTGTTCGGAAACACGCAGAGTAAAAAAAACCATGTAATGTGTCGTTCTGCACGCAAATGTTCAACACTACCTCTTATCAGCAGGTTGTAGAGCCATATACATGATATACCTAGGGCAAGTTCTTAAATTGATTCATTTTTAAATGCATCAGTGAACTTTTGGATTTCTCAGTCTAAGCCGACTTGAGTTTATCCAACTCCGGCCAGTTCAATGGCACCAGCTGAAAAGCACACAAAATGACAATCATGAGAGAGTATGAAAATTGTGTATTCCTAGCTACGTTTAACCAAATTGTGAAAAAATGAGCACAGTGACCTACTGAAAATTTTTTTTCAAAAGTACAAGACATACAACTCAGATGCCACTTATAAAATGTTTTACAAAATTGACAATACTGGAAGGTTAAAATATTCCATGAAATTAATGTTTTAATCTCAGAAATTTTGGGTGTAATAATGGCAAATTTGATAAAAATAAAAGATTCCATTTAGTCACACATTTTTCCCTTTAAATTAGAGTCTTTACTGTTAAAGTTTTACTTTTGTGTTATTGGTACAATGAGATGTGAAAATTTCATTCACTGCATGAACTTGAAATGAATGGTTTTATATATTGATTTTAAGTGATTTTAGAAAAACTGACTTTTCATCGTACATTTGTATATGATCAAGTATGGTGACCCCATCTTTTTTCTCTAATATTTGATTGTTCTCATATGCCAGAATTCAAAAATCCATGGTAACTGTTAGTCCCCTAGTCTTCTATGTGTTGCTCTCTGGCTGGATCTTGTGTACAAGTAGATGTATGTTTCACTGTCAATTGAGTGTCCTATGACCGAAACTCTTCTTAAACTACATCAGAGTCAGAGCTACATGTATCACTGTCACTGCCAGTACGTAGTAGCAGGGCAGTAGTTGTATTAACTTTTTATTTTGACAATATTTTTGTTCAGTTTATACAATTGTGTTCTTGTTCTACTCCCTACAGAATGTTGAGCTATCCAGTATTCAGCTTGCCAACACAGCCTACATGTACCGTGCATTTGCATCATTCAATTATCACCAATATTTAGACAAACGGGCTTTGTTGAAAAACTGAATATTGTGTTTTTCAGCAGCATGCTGTAGAGAGACACCAAGAAACTGTGTTTGATAAATTGCATAGAAATGTTGAAAAATTATCAACAGTTGTAGCTCCTGCCCCATTACAAGGCCAACTTGTTCTACGAAAATTTAATGACATTCATACATTTTTAGACTTTTTCGAGATTAAAGACATAAAATGAGACAAAGCGGTTCTGGGTTTTGTTTAATTATTACTAACATTAGAACCATTGGCCGACATCAAAATGTTGGGAGTCAAAATATTTTCAGGTCCCCCCCCTATAGGCAGAGCAAAACTTTCAAGTCCCCCCCCTCGACTACCCCAAAAATTTTCGAATCCCCCCCTGAATTCCTCCAGCCCCCCCCCCCTCACCACTTTTTTTGAACGCGGCCTTAATATGTTCTGTTAAATCTAGGTCACTACATGTTGATGATCATTTTGAAATTGCTAGCTTGAAATTGCACGCATGCCCACTCTGAAAGAAGTGGGAAGAAAAGAGTACTATGATACCTGTTACCGGAGCTTGCTTCGGACACTAATTCCGGATTTTTTTCACATAAGATAGACCTATATCCATGTTTGGTTAATTCGTGTAAAATCGTACAACCTACAACACCACCTCCGACAACGACAACGTCATGTTTTTCCATATTTGTAGATCTGTCGCACTTCCGCGATTTCGATGACTTGATATAACGCGATTCCTGTTCCTCGGTAGTATCACAGGTGTCCGGAGTTGCCGGTGTACATGCATAGAGAGAGATTGGAAGGTGTGACACGGTTTTGCCCTCCGGAATGAAAATGACAATAAAAATCCATGTATATCAACACATGCAGTCAAAAAACTACCTTCCTCCGACAGATAAATACCTTTGACGTTTAATGTCCAACCCTGAGACGTGTTAATCGTTATTTAGTATCTCTTTTGGCCCTGAATTCCTGGTTTACGTACATCCTCAGGCTGTTACGTACGGCAGCCATTTGGAACAAGACAAATTACCCATGGTTCAGCGCGCAAAAGTGATGAACTCGTGACCTTTGCACGATCAAAACAAACGTGATCGCGGGAATAGGAGTCGTGGTCTATGCAGATGTGTCGAAATCTTGCGATGGAGACCAAAATACGCAATGCTGTCGACCAGGGCCACAATATTTTTATTCTTGGCCAGGCAGGGACCGGCAAAACGCGCCTCATTAAATTTAGCGGTTGCGGGGTCACGGGTTCATGTGGAATGCAAATGAACCCGCACTGCACTATGGGAAAGAATGTAGTTATCCAAATGGCTGCCGTACGTAACAGCCTGAGGATGTACGTAAACCAGGAATTCAGGGCCAAAAGAGATACTAAATAACGATTAACACGTCTCAGGGTTGGACATTAAACGTCAAAGGTATTTATCTGTCGGAGGAAGGTAGTATTTGACTGCATGTGTTGATATACATGGATTTTTATTGTCACTTTCATTCTGGAGGACAAAACCGTGTCACACCTTCCAATCTCTCTCTATGCATGTACACCGGCAACTCCGGACACCTGTGGGTAGTATAGTAAGCTGTCAGTGAGAACGATCTGCCCACTGCGGTAGCTTGCTGTTACACACGTATACGGTCACAGGACCACACCTCTTGACCTTTGACCTTCTCGGAGCTCTTATCCAAAGTCCAACATGGCGACCAGTACGTAAGGACGAACTGCGGCATTCCATATACAAAAATCATTCTTTAATGCCAGTTTCCCTTCCTAAGTTACAGCAATGTCGAATAAACAGTCAACATTCAAGTCATACGTCGACCTGAAGAGCAACGTAAGTACATGTTCACCTATTCTACAATTTTGAATTTTCAAATCTAATGGTGCTTATAACTGCTCGTCTTGGTCACCGACGAATGTAACCTTGCTGGGGACGAAGTCGTGCCAAATCGGAAGTTTTTCAAGTTTATTAATATATTTGGTGTTGTTGATAACTTTATTGTTCCCTTTTAGGCGCCCAAAGGTATTGAATCCAATTGGGAGAGAGAACGTTCTTTTAAATCTTACGTAAACTGGTCGTCTGGTAGCAAAGTTGAACACAGTGCCGTAAGTTTGATGCCTTATCTGTTCAGCTGGGCGTTTTGGGTAATATTAGGCCAAACGCAATATTAAACCGTACTGACATGTATTTTGCTACATTTCGTGTTTTTGCGTTATCATTTTATATGAACGGCGTCGCTCTTTCATGGCACAACCATTTCCTGCACGGTCGCTCGGGTTTACTCGTTCTCTGCGAACTGCTGCATGCTGGGCTGGTGGTTATGGTTTTTCTGCAAGACAGGGTGTACTACTGGTCTAGTTTAGTAAAGTGAGATCGGTGATAAATAGTGCTACGAACCACAGTCCCTTCGGCCTCTCACTGTGAAGGGACTGTGCACAGAAGAACCGAAAAGCGACAGGTCTTCGCAAACAGTGTTTTGATTACTTGGCTAAGATGTCATGCTGAAAAAAGTGTATGCTCAGTATAGAATTACTGGTTAAAGCGGTGATGTTGGTGTAATAATAAATAGCATTATTAAATTTTTAAAAATCGTTTCTAAATCTGCAAATTCGCAAACTGTTATTATTTTCGAACTTTTTAAACATAATAAACCCTTGCTTGCATGTTTTAGGCAATTTTTTTTTAGCAGCCTTGTCATGCAGTAGTTTGGTTCTAGTGGTTCCCAGACACTTCGCACCAAAACCACTTCGCACCATACCATTTCGTCCCATACCATTTCGCACCAAAACCACTTCGCACCAAAACAACCTCGTACCAAAACCACTTCGCCCCAAAAGTCACGTCCCCAAACCACTTTGCCCGAAACTTATCGCTAACTGGTAAAGCTGAAAATAACCACCTTTCTGTCATCCTGGGACTGAAATCTTGAAAGTGTACGCATTTCGCGAAATTGACATCGTGCAATTCCGCGCACGGCACCTGAGTTGTGAACTTGTAGCATTTGCGCGTTTCTTTTTTCTTATTCTATCGTTTATGGTTTCATGCAACAATAAATGGTTCGTGGTAGCCAAAATGTCAACACTTCTCAACTGAAAGAAATAAATTAATGACTAAGACAGAAGAAATTCTCTTGAATGAAAAAGAAATGAATTTATATAAAGATTTCATTGAAAGAAAAGGGTTGATTTGTTTGTATTTAGGAGATTCAACTGAAAACTACAACCCTGAATTAAGCTACAAAATTGATATTATTTTTAAACAATTCTTAGTCGAAGCTATAGACAAGAGAAGGAATTTTTTGAACTAGCTGTTAGCATTCTAGTTTTTATTATAATTGTTGCTGTTTTTTTTGTGTTTTGTTTTGTTTTGTTTTTTCTGCTTCTTCTCTCTGTACTTGAAATTTATTTTTCATCAGTGTTTTGCAGCTCCTAATGTTTTATTTAGTGAGCCCCTGATCTAAAAGGGATGCAGCAAATAAATAAATATATAAATAAATAAATGTCCTAACACATTAATGCTTCCAAGTTGCAGTAAAAACAACCTTATGATACGTCGTAACATCGTTGTTTCAGGACGAGTTGACGGTACTATACTTTGGGCGAAGTGGTTTTAGTACGATGTGGTACTTGGGGCGAAGTGGGGTTGGGCGAAGTAGTACTTGGGACGAGGTAGTTTTGGTACGAAATGGTTTTGGGACGAAGTTGTGTGGGGCGAACTGGTTTTGGTGCGAAGTGTCTGGACCCCGTTCTAGTAAGGTTGTTTTAAAGAAAATTCAGTACATGGTTGGGAAGCTCAATCAAGGTAATTTTGGTAGAGTTTTGCTTTGTAACATGTTACATAGATACTGACAGGAGCATGAATATTTATTTTTGACAAGATTCTAATGCTTTTCATTTTAAATGACACAATCAACAACAGTTACTCTCGATGACAAATAGATATGGGTCAAGTTCCCTATCTGTCCATGTAGTGCTATGGAGGCAGAAGTTCTATGCTTAGATGGAGCAGCTGATCTTGTATTTGTAGTAGATAACATAAGTAAGGTAATGGTGGTTGTCAAATAAATTCAGGTACAAAATAGGGTCATAATAACTGTTTTACTGTAATACCTGGTCCCTCTGTATGAACATCGGAATCTTTATTCTCTGTAGCCCAATGAGTATGGCAAGAGTGTTCGGCTTTGGCTATGCCACCTCAGACACTCTTGCCATACTCGTAGGGCTATATTCTCTGATACTTGAGTTCCAAGGCAGTTTTGGACATACATGTAGACCCTAGAGGGTCTATGTTGTGGATGAGGACCATCAAATTGTCTGACACATGCTATGCTTTATGCAAATATGTTTCTGGGCAGGTTTAGTGGCATTGTTGTTTTATGGAGTACTAGACAATGGGATCTGCTCTTCTTTTTACAGTTTTGGGATTATTCAAATCAAAATGGACGCTTTTTACTTGCAAAGAGTCAGTAGTTAGATAAGGTTTAGATTCTCAAAAAAGCTCATGACACATTGTGACTGATCCACTATCCCAACTTGAAACTGATTATAGACTGTTATGCAGTTTCTGAACATTCTAGCCTTGTGAATCTTGTTATTATGCATCCTTTGGTTCAAAAAACTTGAAACACTAAAAGTGTCTTCTCACAGGGGTTCTCTAAAATACAAAATGCCATTCAATCATTATACAATATGTCACCATTTGTCAGAGCAATGAGGTAGCCCTTCATACCTCCTCAGTCAGAGGGAACATCTCTATATTTGGGCATATCCCATTTTAAATTGTGTGTTTACAGTATCCTGTACTGCTGAAGTAATAACCTTACCAGAACCTTGTCTACTGTTTATGAAAGACTTGAATTTTGCATGTACTGACATGGTAAGGGCACTTTGTTTATGTATGATAAATCAATATTAATACTTTGATAGTGGAATGAACTTTTTTATTCAAGTAAGTTATGATAAATAATTTAAAATTGATTTGTACAATGTATATATTTTATTTCCCTACTCATTAAGAATGTGGGAAGACCCAGTTTCTTTGTATCAAGATCAGACCAGAGTTACAAGATCAGACATACCATCAAGTCCTTCACATTTTATACTTTACATTCACTGTTTACAGTTTGATAGATTCCAGTTGTTTTCAGTCAGTTCAACAAAGGAGAAAGGGACTGACTGTGTCTTCAGTGACAGCCTTCACCAGAGGAACTGTCCATCGATAATACAGTCAAATTACTTATGCATGAAACACCAATTATGCTGTGATTTACTGCAGTTCACTTTCACCCAGTCTTTTCCTTCATTGTTGCTGGTCCTGCTTGACTCTGAGGATTTGCAGTCAAAATCACTTAGACATACATTCAGGTTTTCATATTAAAATCTGGCCTACCACATTGACAGAGGGATTTCCTAATCATTGTCCTTACTCTTCAAGTTCAATGCAATCACATCAAAAGATCCTACGGTACCAAGGAAAGGTGCTTTGAAAACCTTATAGTTATCAGAGGGCAGTGGCTCAATAATCAATAGTAATTATTGCAGCAATGTCAACTCAATACAAAGTATTTCAAAATAATTGTATGCAAAGGCTAGCCTACGGGGCAATATTTTTACCATCGTTAAATTTAGAAAAGAATTTCAATTGTAAAAGGATAGCTATAATTTTTTGTGTTTCGCAAAGTTTCTTTTCGAAGGAAAGGTAGCTCTGCATAATGTCTTAAAGTTTTGTCAACGCAAGTTTTCACCGCTCATGGTTGAAGTAAAAATTATCCTATTTTAATTGAGAAACGGATACAAAATATGACGTAAAATGTGAAGCGCATTGGCTATAGTATATTGTAATCTACTTGTGATTTGCAGCAGTTCATATAAGTCAAAATGTAAAAATTTGCCTCTGGAATTCAAAGAGCTACTCTGGAATAGTTTCAATGTAAATATCGGTATGTTGTTATGATCCATAAGCACATGGGATTGACAATTGCTGAAATGCCTTCTACTGTTATTGTATCAGAAAAGTGTGACATGTCATTAGGTTCACTGCAAAACTTACCACAAATGTTTGGTACATGATAATTTTCATAGTTTCATTTCTCCTTGGAGCAATGGGAATGGAAGAACAGCAATGCCAGTGTCTGGCAATGGAATGTCTGTTATGGGTTAAAAAAACTCAAAGATACAAAGCACGATGAATTATTGGTGAGAGTTTACTGAAATTAAAAGTATTTGCTTAACTGATCTGATTTCTGGAATGTTCTTGCTGCTGGAAATTTAACATTGTATGTGAAAACAAAAGTGTTAAATATTGTTGGAAACATCGGTCAGCCATTGGTATACATGCTGGATGGGAACCACTGAATAAGTGAAACTAAAACTGTAAGGCCTGAATGAGGCAAATGAAGTGAAAGTGGGTTAGGAAATACTCTCATATCCTTTCTATTTTGTACCACATGTTCAGTAGGATAAATATCAAATATATGAGTTTAAATTATGAATTTTAAATTAACTGGAAAACTTACAGCATTCTGTATGCTTTCTATTGTGTTAGTATTAGACTTATATGTATGTATGTCATCATTTTCCTACCTTTCTCTTTTGTCTCTTTACTGCAATGTGTGAATTGAATCTGTTTGATTGTGAATTCTCATATTTTTATAGAATTAGCATATAATCAAAACTCAACCTTGCCAAGGAATTTCAGAAGGTTCAATGTGGGTTGTAGGCATTCATAGAGCTGTACAGTTAAACATAGTGATGAAAATAGAATGAGAGTTTACATTATCTGAGTAGAAATGCCATTTTTTGGGGTGGACATTCACTTTTATAGTTACTTCCAAAGGAACATACTACATTTACAGTGTATGTGTTAAAGTGCTGTCCACATGTAAAGAACAAAAATTGCCAATTTTTAACATGAGTTTGAATTTTTGCTTCTTTTTAGCAGTAATTTATTCATCCTTTGTTCTCTGAAACACTGTGAGTCATCTTTTGACAGGGCTGTGTTCTCGCCCAGATTGTAAATATGTCATTAATTTATGATGTATGTATATCTAGTGTTTCCTTTGAATTTTATAATATCCTAGCAATTTTTGAAGAGATCAGAATTTTACTCTCGGAACCAGAACCTCCATTGAGTCAAACTCATGGTTTATTGAAATTTATGGCCGGAGCTTCATGAAAATTGTTTCAAACAAATTTGGTACGTACTGTACAGTCCTGAAAATATTGGCTTTCCATTTTGACTGTCAGCAATTTTATTTTGTTTGTGCTGTCGGTCATGGTAGCTATACAAGTGCCGAGTCAGAACAAGGTAGTCAGCTGTATTGACAATATGTGTTGTGCATTCTACTGTGGCAGTCTCGTGAAATTTGGCATCACCAATTTGGCTTATTCAGGGGCAGATCTCCCGGCCAAACTTGATAATAGCTTGTTTCATGGAATTTGGCATCGCCAATTTCGCTACTTGTTGGTAAAACTCGATGTTACCTTGCAGTGTATTGCAATTTAGCAAGTGGGCAACAGAAATATTGTACATTCTTACTGATCAATGTTATAAATATAGGGTGCCTCATGTATTATAGCATCCTCATGTCAAATCTGTAGGTATCACTTGGGTAGACTATTTTTATCTCATTACCTTACCGTATGTCAGTCATTGGGTCAATGTAAATTACCATGATATTATCTTCTGTGTAAGAGGGGAATGACCAAAACACAGGTAACAACTTGTGCCTTTGTCTCTGGTTTTATTAGTCATGAAGTAAATATATTGGGTAGTGCTCTAACATTTATTGCATGATTGAAAACTGTAAATATAAATGCAAACATTCATAATCCAGCCATTTTGTCTTTGCTTACTTCACATAACTTGTAATAATTAGTAATATGGTAAATACTGCAGATTAAAGTAACTTCTTTAAAAAGATAATGTCAATTTTTATCATAGCATGAATGACCATTGTAAGCAACTCATATTAGGGTGTAAAAGCTTAATCTCTATTCAAATTAAATCTTATTCTATGAAGTGTCAGTTTTGAAATAAAGTCCATAAATCATTTCCATGTTCTTCCCTTTTTCACCAGGTGGATGTTTGACCTTTGACCCAGGAGATTTGAGAGGTCAAGAGGTCAGCCTCATGTAAAGCCAGTGTCTGTGCTTCTGCTAGTATAAATGTGTTCATGAAAGTGTTAGATTAAATTTGTCCATATCTGGAAAACGACATTTGGTAGAAAGTAAAACATTGTTTTAAACGTTTACAAATGACAGTTTCATTTGCACTGAAATCACAAAAAATAGTTTCTCATTTGTGCAAGGGATACAAAGAAATTCTTATCATATGTAATCAGCTGATATATAGAGATGTGACAATGAGATTGTATTCTTTTGGTAGACGACAGATCTGAAACTAAACTAAAACAGGCTTTGGGGAAGAAATCTTTTATACAAAAACTAAAAAGAAGCTATAGTATGATTTACAATGATAAAAACTCCATTTCGTAAATGCCATTTCCATAACATATACCCCTCAAGTCTCCTGTGACAACGCACAGAGTGTGGTGCTGGGAAGTCTGTTCCATGATCTAATGACCTTTGCACTTTGACCCAATTTTACTTTTTTTTCCATTTCTACAGGTGTCAAAAGCAGCTGAAGATGTCTTTGAGAAAACATTGGAACCCAAGTTACTGGCAGGTGAGCTTGGTGGTTGGTGACTTTGACAGTTTTGAACAAAACAACGTCATTTTGATTTGTTCACTATAATTGTACAGTATTATTAAATGCAGTGATTGCTATCTTTCCCAGACGATCCTATAATAGTGTAAGCAACTATGAAATGCAATGTTCTATCACAGCAGATCCATATGGTGAAAGCTAACTCGTAGTCAGCCAGAGCTATTATATATATAGGTAAACTCAGTTCTGTTTTAGAGTTGTGGTTCTAAAATCTGACCTTATTTCAAAGATGACATGATTAGAGAGGTGCTGAAAGTAGCAGTTGTATTGAAAAAAAGTTGAATATTCTTTCTGTATTTTAGGTGAAATTCAGATCGCCAAAGCTCACAATGTATTGAAGTTCAACTCATTTGGAGACTTGAAACATGGCATGTCTGGAGCGCTGTTCTGCACAAATTTCAAAATCAGCTTTGTCACAGCTGAGAGATCTTCATATGATTTGGTGAGTTCCTCTTCAAATTACTTTCAGTCATGATATGTCAATTAAAGACAGGTCACACTTCACCTTGGAGCTCCACAGTTGAGGGAGGATGAATCATAAAAGTGACCAGTCTCTTGTAAATCAGCTGTCTGTGTTCAAACCCGTACGATTTCTGCTGAGCTTGCAGTTGCAGCAGTCCCTGCTGGTTCGAACAAACACATACTCCAATACTGGAGTGTTGATATTCCATAGTGTTTTTTGTATGTGCCTCTGCTTGTAGTTCATTTCAGCCTTAAAGCTGCCATAAACAGGTGGTATTTTTCCCCAAAGACAATACATTCTAAAAATCACCAGTAGCTCAAATACTCATTTCTTTCTATAAAAATACCGTGCTTGTTCAGCAAATTATCGCTGCCATTTTACTGCCTAGAACATGTATTTTCATCTCTGCTGCAACTGTTCTCTATTCTGTTCAAACTTTATACAGATGAATACTTGACTGACAAGTTCTGTTGAGTACTAGTAGATATTTAACTGTCGGGGTGTTTTTAAGTTATGTGTACAAAACAGGACAAGAGAACAGTTTTGACTACTGTCAACCTTGTTTAGGACAGCCACACAGTTAACTCGAATGAGCAGAAGTAAAGATAATAAAGCCATTGAGAGGGCCAATATGTCACGTTTTGAAAATACTTCAAATAACCTAGTCAAGTAAGAAAGGGCAAAGGTTAGAGTGCAGTGTGAGAGATATTACAAAATCAGCGAAGTAAGATAATTGTAAAACCCTTAGAGAGCCAATTTTTGTCAGCTTTACAAAACATATGTAGACCATTTTTTTCAGAGCCAGACAATTTTTTCAGATTTTTCCTAAAATTTGATCAAAAACTGTAGCCAATCAAAAGTGATGTCCATTTTGTCCAAAAGTATTCAAACAATTACAGAAAAAATTCTTTAAAAAATCGGTAAAATGTTGCACTCAGTTTTTTGGAAACATGTGAGAGATATTAGGGAAGTCAGCAAGGTGAGATAACCTGAAGAATAAAAATAGTACTCAGCAGATACCGTACACAGTTTGAATTAGGTGAAGCAGTACATATCCATGTATCAACTCTTTTGTTCTTACACATAAACTTCTATACTTTGAGAGACACACATATGACACCGGTACTTGAACCGTTACACCTACCCTTCCCAATTCACGTCAGCTCAATTAATGCTATTGATAAAAACATACCCAGCATAAATGTATGGTCTGGTGAGTGTTGAAAGAAAAACCTTGGATATTACAAGGAATATGTATTTACGGCTTTTCATGAAACGAAATACCAGTAAAATCAACACCACCTTTGCACTTGTCATTGTTTTCGCAGGACATGCCTGTACAACACACTGTCAATGTAGGTATTTGTATCAATGCTTGGCAATCCTATATCAAATCCGTTATGCTTTAGTGACTTGCTGTAAAAATACACAAATAATTTTTGTCATACATCTACCGTATGTCTGATGTTGAATTTATTGTTTGTGTAATTTAAATTTGCATGCCAGATTACCCTGACACGGAGTTTAGTGCACATGATTTGTGGCATACCTATTATATGGCTCATCTGTGTGTGTGTCTAAGAATAGTTTCGTGTCAGAGTTCACGCCATCTGTGCTCCCATTAATTATGTGTATGGTATATTAATGAATAAGGGCAAAGCTTATAACTTGGTGTGTTTATTCAGTGGACAAAATTACATTTTTAAAACAGCAAATTTGTTTCAAAGAAAAGAGAAAAGCTTTCAGGTAAATGATTGAACTTGCAATTTTGATATGAAATAATTATGATACATTTGTCAAATTTAAATCAGGAATCTTCGAAGGTGCACTGCTGAGGTGCAGCATGAGAAAAAAAACTATACCCCAGAACACACAGATAATGCCATACATGTAGCAAGGCACAAATAAAGCGGTCATTTTAGAATATATATATATTACACTCACATAACTTTAGTGAGTTGCGGATCATGAAGCTTCATGTTTGAAATTGTCACCAGCAGAGCATAAAGATTAGAAGAAGATTTATGTGAAACACACAGATAACGATGCACAGGAAATGAATGGACAACGTTTTGCAAATTCTGTCAAATATAGGGAACTGCATGCATATTTAAATGACTGTTCATTCGATTGGAATGTATTGAGATGCCCTTCAAACTGCTCGTGAAGTTCATCAAAATATGATTAAGCTAATTTACAGCATGTGTTGAGAATGAGAAAATGCAATGAATGTAATTTGTAATAAAGAAGTTTTGATATGGTATGACAACACCATAAAAATGTCTTGTAACCGGTATGAATTAGTATGGACAACACAGTGGTGATTCTGCCAGAGACTGGGTATGTGTCATTGAATATTGTATTGAAAATTGGTGTGTTCAAAATCCTTTCTTGCCAAAAAGTAAGTAATCACTCAGTAATTTCCAACATTCAGAGAAAATATGCATTCTCTTGAATTACTTGCCTCTCACATAGAGTTGCTGAACCTTCAAAGAATTCTGATGGAGTGCAGAATCTTAAAAAAACTAAGTGGTGTCTGTGTGAAGTGCCATCTAGCATGGAGAGAGAACTTCAGAGTTTGAAATAGTGTGAAACATTGCCTGCAATACAGAATCCAATGTCTCAATCACAAAATACAATGTTCATTCCAACGATACTTGGCTTGTTCAGAAGTTTGACCCCTGTTTGTGACCCATCAGAGGCCTGAGTAGGTTCTCCAGGTGGTCTCCAGGTGGTCTCCCTTTGTGTATGCAAATTTGCATGGTATTTGAGTAACTGTGCTGAGCAAGCAAGATGAAATGTATTTTAGTATCAGTATGTATGAGAATAAGAAGTATCAGTGAAATATTCACATGGTTATTTCATCATTTACCATCAAGCTATAACTAAGCCATGAATATTTGAACAGATAATGTAACAATTGGTAATCCAAGTCATTTCCAGTCCCACCTTGCTCCTCTCTCCAAAAAACATTTTATGTGCATCTCAACAGAAGAACAATCATGTATTCTCCCAGTACCCAGATGTTTCAGATATTGTATTAAAGTCCTAATAAGAAACTTAAAATTTCACATCAGTCAACATCTTGAATACTGCACCTGGTAGTTCAAACAACAAGTCTTTTGTGTTGAATGCACTTCTGAGTTTCTGATGTATTTCCATTTTCCATAACTTGAGACAGTGTTCTCTTACAAGATGGAAATTTTAGAGTTTTTTCATAAGGACTGGATAATTGTAACACCCTTACTGTACAATTATTTATCTACACTGGTAATTATTGATAGGAGGATCAACTCACATGTGCTCTGTTGAGACGGAAGTTAAACGTTTATTGTTTGTGTTTAAGTGTGGGTTTCAGTTTCACGATGTCAGAATACTTTGTAAGATATTACAGTTGAATCTCTTTTCTGAACAGTTACTCACCCCTTATTGGATGAACACAAACGTAATCACTAAATTTCTAGCCAAATATAGGTCAGGGGTCAGATCCAGGAAACATGTCACTCAGTGTGAAGCAGAAGATACTGAAAAGGTCATAGGGTCACATTGTACAGGTTTTTTATTCCATTGACGAGACAGCCTGATGATTGATACTACGTGACTTACAGTGCCAGTTTCTGTTCATGTGCACCACAATATCAGAAGTTTACATTGACTGTACATGTTGTGGAAGTGAAACATGAGCAAAAAGTTAGAATGTTGGGGCAGCTGATCAGAGCAATTCAGTGGTGTTTCTTGGATGATGCGGTTGTCTGTATATTATTATTACTTATGTTTTTTGTCAGAATAAATGTATAGAATGATGTGTACAGCATTGTACTTGGATGATGTGTGTAAGTATGCGTACCAACATAATTTCACTTACATTGAAGCAAAAGCCCCATGTCTCTCTCACAGTGACTTATACCATATGAATATACAAGTAGTATACTTGGAGAAAAAAAAATTACTGTGAATGATTATTTTTTTGCTTTTCATTTTCAGATGGGCATTGGTCAGAAAAATATCTTACTTGGTGAAAATGATATCCCACTAACGTGTGTGGATGCTGTGTACCAAGGTAAGATAAATCAAAACATAGATGTTACATAATTGTAACACCCTTACTGTACAATTTTGTGAACAAATGAAACCTGTGGGTTAATATCAGCACATGTCCATTGGTTGATATATTTGACCATGGAGGTAGTAGAGAAGGAGTCACAACTAGGCGGAGATCAAAGGGACCATGTGTTTTGCCGCTGTTTGCCTTACAAACTACTCCATTAGCACCAACGGGACTTGCGAACGCGTTTTCTCGGATTTAGGAAACAAGATTAAGTTCGTTCGGGGTTGTTCGGGTGTTTCGGCCCATGATGTAAGGTCTGAAAGGCGTGACTGGGCAAAACTTCGCATGTCCAAGAGGTCAGAGGTCAGATCAAAGGTCATAGACTTCGTGTTTAGAATGGCCATCATTTCAGTCATTCCATTGATTGGCTGAGGTTATTTGTTGGATGTGTTACAGTAAAAACAAGGCCATATTCTTCAGTTACACTCATGTCTTCCTTATTAAGGATTCATTTCTCTGAAAGTGTCAGTCGTGACAGTTCTCAGAAGTGTACATGTCTGACATGCAAAGCAGTCAGAAACACATTGATTTGACATTTTCAGCAGGAAGTACATGTATACACTCATTAGACAGCGGAGCAGGAAGCCTAACATTAGCCAGAGGGAAGTACATGTATCTATTGTGTGCATCATGTCCTCATATTTATTTTAATATGAATAGGTACAATTTTGTCCTTCCCTTGGACTATACATTGTATTATGTGTACCGGTACACCGAAGGTCTGCAAACCATTTTCAGATCCGCCAGACCATGAGCCCAGCCGAAGTTTCCACCTACGCATCGCTAACATTTTAGTTTCCAGCCAAATAATCTACCAGTCTTTTTCACTCATTACCAGTAAAAAATATACCTGCCCAGTCATAAAAATTATAAGTCAATTAGCTTGGATTTGATCAACCCAATACATGTGCAGGCACTAGGAACATGAAGAAAATGTGACAACTTTGTATAGTCTTGAATCTATTTTGTAAATGCGCTCAGGTGATACTGACTCAGTTTCTGTTTCAATCCATCTGCATTTTGAAATGTAGTACATAGTTTGCATCATAGTTATGAATATTCATATCAATCAAGAGTGTACAAAAAGGTACAGTCACCCATGTTTGATAATGCAGCACAATGCTCCATTGATTTCTATGCAGGCAGTTGGCCAGAAATCCACTACTGCCAAGTGTAGATACTGTGTAGCGGTTAATGAGAGAAATTTTATGTGAATCGGTAGTTTGATCCTTTTCTTGTATTTTCAAAAGATGAAAGATGCTGCTATGGTCATGAGTTTTAAGATTAAAAATGCTTTTGTAATCCACATTTAGAGTCAAAATATTTTTGTTTCCATGAACATCCTACCATATAAACACAGATAATCAGATTTTCCACTTCGGTGCAATAATTCTGGTTATCTTTTAGACTTTTGCTAATAATTAACCTGAGCTGTCACACATCATTGCTTTGAGACTAAGCACTCTTTCTAGGTCAGATAATCTTAAATGTTGATCCAAATGCTAACAGACAAGCTATATATCTCCAATAAGTCTTCCAATGTTTTCAATATTATCTTCATCATTGTTGCTGGTGAGCTAATTGATCAGTCGATTACAAATTAGTCTTTCTGTTCAGTAACCAAGGGGGATTTCATGACTGACGAAAGTCAAAATACAATATTAGGATTCACGTTGAATAATAAACAGAAAGTCATACAAATGGTGTTGTCAGGAACTTGAAAGTTTCAGATAATACACAACATTATGGTTTCTCTGCAACATAGAAAGATGTATCATGTGATAAAAGCACACCTGTCAGTTGAATTATAGCAGTTGATGCACGACAAAGAGATGTGGGTTTTTCAAACGGGTATGTTTAATAGACTGAATGAAGTTTAACTTGCTAGATACATAGCCAAGTGCAAATTGATTTCTGAGAATAAGCAAGAAAGATGGCTGACTATATATACATGTAAGAGACTTTCTTCTTCCATTATCACGTACAACAAAACTATAGCCATTAATTATTGATGTTTGTTATCACAGTGATGAGCCTCGTTAGTTATGATGACAATACAGTATCAACAAAGAAATCAATATCATTGGATTTTGATGATTTGGATTCCAACTTATAAAATATGAAATCCTGAGTCACGTTTTCTTGTCTTTTTCAGCTTCGTACAGTAAAAAACAACGAAAGTTGCTTTCACCTGGCGGTGGCAATTTATCTGGAGCTATAAAAATGATAGAAATTCACTGTAAAGACTTCCGTGTCTACACTTTCAGCTTCAAATTCAGTCCCAGAGGAGAAGATAAAAACGTAAGTCAGTTGTGGTCAATGACAGCTAATCACCTCTTCCAAGGTGACAGCTGATTGGTCACTGGTACAATGCTGTGAATGTTACGACTGATGTTATTGGATCTTCATCTGCCAATACAGCACTGTATTTTTCTTTTCATTCTGTTTGCACTGGAGCTCCAGGGACTTATAGAATTTGTAATTGGTAATATGAAAGCACTCTCACTTTATAAAACTGAACTGAAGTCACTCCTTGGCAAATAATATTTTACTTTTCTCTTCAAATAATTTTGTTTGTCATTTAAACTATCATATGGATGTTTTGA